>NW_026907971.1:435000-500000 GCF_033978785.1 Entelurus aequoreus
AAAAGGTCAGCTAATAGTCAAGTAGCGGAGGACAGGTCATGTTTGAGGTCAATGATTGTCTCTTTAGCCTCTATGGTCCACTGGGGGGTGGTGTTAGGGTAGGGGACCCCTTAGCAATATCACAATTAACTCAAACTCAACTAAACCCTAGCTTTATGTAACTTATTCAATATGGTGAAAGTAACAAATATGCTTATATTTATATTGTCACCAATACTAGAAAAATACTACCCTTGTGGCGAATGCTTTAGCAATAGTATTTTGAAATTTTACCACACCTGGTAGCCCCAATAATTCATTAAGTCAAGCTCATGTTGTAGAAAGTTGAATGATGCGGACACGTTTGTTACTGAATACTTTCTATCAGACTTCTGCCATGGCAACTTTGTGTATGTAATGAGCAACTATAATTATTTGATATGCTTAAATGTGTAATGTGTCGTTCTAGCTCAGCTGTTGTGTAGCTGCTAGCTCCTCGTAGCCTACAGGTGTCTAAAGTGCAGCCCATAGTTATGTGTTTAACATAACCATGGGCTAAACCTAAACAATTGAAAATGTGGTATTTGGGTGTCGGTGTAATGTTTGGCAGCTACGCCGTGTCTTATCATTGGACCTAAGTTCTTTGGTTTTGTAGGCGAGACAGAGAGCAAGGGAACAATGTGGGACACAATTGTGTCCATCTTATACCATGCTAGCTGTTGCAAAGATAGGTCAACATGAGCAGCCACACCATGAGTTCCAACATATATAAATAATCATAACATATGGCGAGTCGGGTGGCAGAACACACGGAAGCATCTCAGTCAGTCAGGGTTTTCACCGTTAGAGCCTGTTGTTTCAGGCTGTGGTATGCTTGGTAGTGGTGTCGCAGCTGGGTGGTTCAGCCGTCAGGTAACACCAGGAATGTTCCTTCTTTGCGATTTGAATGTCAGGGTACAGTCTGTAAAGGAGGTCCAGCAATCTGAACCGGAAGTGGTTTGGTGACAGTTAACCTTCTTGTGACCCCAGCGAAGCCTTCGACCTTTAAAGAGGAAGCACACCGTTTTTTTGGTACCTCTGCATTCAGAATCAAATGGGTGGCTGATAAAATTGTCCGTTGACACTCATGTCCAGCAGGGGTCCTGTCGGTACTTCCTGCTGCGGCTCCTGATGTGGGCGTTTGTTGGCACGACGGAACCTTTCCTGTTCGGAAATGTTCGGACAGTCACTACTCCAGTGACCAGGCTGGTCACAGCCGAAACAGTGTCTACCCCAGACTGGCTTTGACGCATCGTGTTGTCCACCACCCGAGTCCAACCGCACGTCTGTTGAGGATTCTTTCCTCCACCTGTTGGAACTCAAAAGCAAGGTCACCCACTGCTGAATATACCCTAGCTGATCTTTGACCTTTTGGTTCTTTTAACCTTTTATCTTCAGCGATCTGTAATTTAAGTAGTCGTTTCCTTGTTGCTCTGTCATTAGCCCTATTTTGCATGGGATGAATAAAATGTCCTGCCATATATTGTTTTTGGCACCGTGTATATCAGGGTTAACTTTGTCCAAAGTGTTTGGCCAAAGGTTCCCTCCCGGAGGTACAGGTGGGAAACAAGGTCAACAATGGCTTGCATGTATGCATCGGCAAGAGACTTATATTAAAGTAGGCCCCTATAATTGTCATGTGTCAAAAATGTCTGGTGTGCACCGCCCTCTGCTGGAGGAAAATGGTCAGACTTGCAAAATAAGCGGTTAATACTTTCTCTTTTAACGTTGATGTTCCAGGTAATTTAATGTTCAGTGAATGTATAGGATAGGCCGATGTCGTTGCGGCTTGTACAGCCCTTTGAGACACTTGTGATTTAGGGCTATATAGATAAACATTGATGGATTGATTGATGGTTGATGGTTGATGGTTGATTATATGACCAAAATGAACTTATTTCATTTATTCATTCATTTTCTATCGCACTCATAGTTTTATTCCATTTTGCATCTAATTATTCCTATTGATTTCTTCCCATTTCACTCAAACAACTAAACAAACAAATAAACAAACTTGCAGCTAACCACAATCAACAGCATACCATTTACGAATACCTTCATTTGTCACTTTCTCATCTTTCTTTCACTTTCGTTTTCCTTTACAAACAACCTCCTGTTCCCTAACTCTTCCTTACACTTCACACAATGTTTCTATTTTCTGTTGTCCTAGAAACCATTCACGTAACGTAAGGTTATAAACATCCTTTTCCCCTATTGTTAATGTCATTCGTCAAAAATGTCTGCCGTAGGAAAATGGACAGACGTGTAGAAGGGGTTAATTTTCGGAGGCAAGATCAATCTTAGAGGGGGCGTGTTAATACCTCCTTCTCTTGTCACTGGAGTAGGGGGCGGTGTCAGTCAAAGTCTGGGCGGGTCGTTTGAATTGTCTTGCGCATGCGCGGCAGACAAAAAACCAATCAGTTCATTCTGTCATTAATCATCGTTTCTTTTGCTGCATTTCGTTTTTCCACGTAATCCCCGTTTACTTTTATCATACGCCAAACTCTTAAATTCTCTCCCTGAGTGTTCCATTTTCACCAGCGCACACACACACACACACACACACACACACACACACACACTCACACTCAGCAGCACACTCTCTGCGTTTCACTTTACCATAAAACTTCCAGTTACTTTTTTTTTTTCATTTTTTTTAATTTTATTTTACCAGACGTTTGAGTTCACGACTTTTCGAGTATTGTAAACTCCCTCTTAACCCTTTCAAGGAACGTTCTCCTTTTTTTTTTCTCTTTTTTTTTTTTTTTTTTTTTTCTACCTGCTAGTTCCATTGTCGACAACCGTCCATTCAATTGATCATTGAACGGTAGCCAATCATCACATTTTGCCCCGCCGCCATCACATTTCTGTTTGTCACACTCCAAGGCCATTGTGTCTATATTTTCTTAATTCTAGTGCCCTCAACGCAAAGGGATCTTCCAACCCGCTTCCTTAGTTTTAGTGTCTTATCACACTGGGATCTATCAACCCGCTTCCTTAGTTTTAGTGTCTTATCACACTGGGATCTATCAACCCGCTTCTTTAGTTTTAGTGTCTTATCACACTGGGATCTATCAACCCGCTTCCTTAGTTTTAGTGTCTTATCACACTGGGATCTATCACCCCGTTGCTCTTTTAGGCGGCGACCAACTACCCAGGGTGAGCCACACCCAACTATTAGTTCACTCGTCAATGAAACTGCCCGTCACGGTAATCGAGACACAATGCCGTGAGTTGCACACTCCAAGGCCATTGTGTCTATATTTTCTTAATTCTAGTGCCCTCAACGCAAAGGGATCTTTCAACCCGCTTCCTTAGTTTTAGTGTCTTATCACACTGGGATCTATCAACCCGCTTCCTTAGTTTTAGTGTCTTATCACACTGGGATCTATCAACCCGCTTCTTTAGTTTTAGTGTCTTATCACACTGGGATCTATCAACCCGCTTCTTTAGTTTTAGTGTCTTCTCACACTGGGATCTATCAACCCGCTTCCTTAGTTTTAGTGTCTTATCACACTGGGATCTATCACCCCGTTGCTCTTTTAGGCGGCGACCAACTACCCAGGGTGAGCCACACCCAACTATTAGTTCACTCGTCAATGAAACTGCCCGTCACGGTAATCGAGACACAATGCCGTGAGTTGACCACTTATTTACAATTTTAATGCAATGGCAGGCTCGGCAAAAATGCAATCAATCTATCGAAATCACAGCTCTGCGTCTGGGGTACAATATAGTGTTTGACTTACAGACTTCAGGACAGACTCCTAACGCAGATTTTATCTAAAAAGAAAGGTTCTGCTCACCTTGAATTGGCCAATTGAGTCTGTCCAGAAGATTGCAAGAAGTCATCGATCAACAGCGTGCCATCTCGGACGAAGCCCCCAAATTGTTGCGTCGACAGCTCTTCCTCCCAAGGAAGTCAAAGTCTGCTGTCCACTCCCAAGTTCTTTTAATGGCAAATAAGCTGATGTTAAATTGACCACCAAAAGCAGTAGTTGGTATTTCGTTGTTTATTGTCAAAGCTTTGGCAATAATGAGACCAATCCAGCACCCAAGCGTTCCCTAGCCCGGTCCAGATCGGTCTAGCTCGGTCCCCCCCAAGCTCAGCACTCCCCTGTGCTCGTTATCTTAGGAATGTTATGGCAGTCTCAACAGCGCTCTGCCTGTCTACTCAAGGACACTCGAATCCAAGCACTTTGTACCACACGAGACATTAGCTGATGTAAATATGACTATAGGAGTTTTTAGAAAGAAGTAACACTTAAATATGGAAAATATCTCGTTCCATCACTATATTATCCCGGCCGACCTTCGGTGGGTACTCCAGATTGTTCCAAAACAGCAAATGAGGAAAACATGAAGGATTAGAGAGATGTTGTAATTGTATGTCACATTTTCCTACACCCCTAATATATATATATATATATATAAAATTTAAAAAATGCTAGAAAAATAATCTGTGATTAATCACAGATCTAGAGTGTGATTAATCTGATTAAAACAAATTAATCACTTGACAGCCCTTAGATATACGGTATAAATGTTAATTTTTGTATATGTATATATACATATACAGTATGTACAGTATATATATGTAGCTGAGTGGTTAACACTGGTAACTGTGCACCAAGGGGTACTGGGTACAAATCCCGGTCAGGTTACAAGACTCCAGCCAAAAGAGTCAGTGTTTTTTTTACACGTCCATTTGTAGTTAACTGAGACAGGTTCTCATTTAAATATGTCATTGGGGCACCAAAATCTGACCTTCAGCCAACCAAGGGTAGCTGAGTGGTTAAAGCAGCTAGCTTCCAATCAAAGAGGACCGGGTTCAAATCCCAGTCATGGCCGAGCAGTGACTGGGTAAACTCCGGCTGGAGGAGTTACTTTTTTGTATCATAGTTTACTGAGACAGTTTCTCAATTAAATATGTCATTGGGGCCCGAAGTCTTGGCTCCAGCAGACCAATGATAGTAGAGTGGTTAAGGCAGCTAGCTGTCACTCAAAGGGGATTGGTTTCAAATCCACGTCATGTCGTGCAGTGACTAGGAAAGCTCCAACTGGAAGAGTTGCTGTTTTATATCCTAGTTTACTACGACAGGTTATGTCATTGGGGCCTGAAAACTGTGAATTGGCAGATAAAGGATAGCCGAGTGGTTATAGCAGCTAGCTCCCAATCAAAGGGTACTAGGTTCAAATCCAAGTCATGGTCCAACAGTGACTAGGAAGGCTCCAGCTGGGGAGTTATTGTTTTATATCATAATTTTCTGAGACAGCTTCTCAAATAAATATGTCATTGGGGCCCGAAATCTTGTCTCAAGAATAATTTGTTTCAACTATTAAATGAACCAAAAAATGACTTATTTTATCTTTGTGAAAATATTGGACACAGTGTGTTGTCAAGCTCATGAGATGCGATGCAAGTGTATGCCACTGTGACACTATTGTTCTTTTTTTTATATATATAAATGTCTAATGATAATGTCAATGAGGGATTTTTAATCACTGCTGTTTTGAAATTGTTACCAGTATTGATGCTGTTGTCGATAATGTTCATTTTTGTTTCACTACATTTGGATTGTTCCGTGTCATGTTTGTGTGTCCTCAATTGCTCTGTTTACTGTTGTTCTTAGTGTTGCTGGGGCGGGTTTGCTTTTGGAATTGGATTGCATTGTTGTGTATTGTTTTGTTGATTGATTAATAAATTCATAAAAATATTTAAAAAAATAAACATATATAAATCAAATGTTAACAATCAAATGTAGATACTTTTTCTTATGCTTTCTTTTACACCTGTTGGGAGTGCATTCCACATTGATGTGGCATAGAAAGAGAATGAGTTAAGACCTTTGTTAGATCGGAATCTGGGTTTAACGTGGTTAGTGGAGCTCCCCCTGGTGTTGTGGTTATGGCGGTCATTTACGTTATGGAAGTAGTTTGACATGTACTTCGGTTTCAGGGAGGTGTAGCGGATTTTATAGACTAGGCTCAGTGCAAGTTGTTTTACTCTGTCCTCCACCTTGAGCCAGCCCACTTTGGAGAAGTGGGTAGGAGTGAGGTGGGATCTGGGGTGGAGGTCTAGAAGTAATCTGACTAGCTTGTTCTGGGATGTTTGGAGTTTAGATTTGAGGGTTTTAGAGGTGCTAGGGTACCAGGAGGTGCATGCGTAATCAAAAAAGGGTTGAACGAGAGTTCCCACCAGAATCCTCAAGGTGCTTTTGTTGACCAGAGAGGAGATTCTATGGAGAAATCTCGTTCGTTGGTTGACCTTTTTGATTACCTTGGTTGCCATTTTATCACAGGAAAGATTAGCCTCTAGAATGGAACCTAGGTAGGTGACCTCATCTTTCCTGGTGAGAACAACGTCACCCACTTTTATAGTGAAGTCATTGACTTTCTTAAGGTTGATGTGGGACCCAAACAGGATGGATTCCGTTTTACCCAAGTGTATGGATAGCTTGTTGTCAGCGAGCCAGGTGCAAGTTCTACAGAGTTCAGCACTGAGGATTTTCTCCACCTGTGACTTGTCCTTGCCGGATACCAGCAGGGCCGAGTCATCCGCAAACAAAAACAATTCACAGTCTCATGCCGATGACAAGTCGTTTATGTATACCAGGAACAGTAAGGGCCCTAATATACTGCCTTGGGGGACTCCACAGCTCACTGAGAGGGGGGGGGACACGGTGCCGTTCACCTCTACCACCTGTTTCCTCCCCTCCAAGTAGGATTGCATCCAGCTCCATGAGGTTTTGTTAAATCCGATTGCTCTGAGCTTATCCAACAGTATCTGTTAGTCTGTCTCTACCCCCCTTGCTGAAGCGACATCTGGTGGTCCATGTATCCCAGAGTAAGCCTGTCTCCAGTTCTCCACTCTCTTCCCCTGACCCTACCCCTCTGGAAAACGGTGACCCAGTTTGGACCGTCAAGGAGATCCTTGGGGTCCGTCGGCAAGGTAGGGGCCTGGTATTTTTGGTACATTGGGAGGGTTATGGTCCAGAGGATAGATCCTGGGTGCCGGCCTCCTACCTTGCTGACCCCACCCTTCTGGAGGACTTCTATCAGGTCAACCCTGGAGCTCTCCGGCGCTCGTCGAGAGCCTCGCATAAGAGGGGGGGCACTGTTACGGCTCTCGCGCAGTCTGCTTCTCCCTCCTCGGCAGGAGCTCCTCGAAGCTACGCTGCAAGCACCGCAGGACACGCCCCCGCACGCGCCCCGCAGACCGCGGCCACGCGCCTCCACAGCCGGCGGCAATCATCAATCAACGCACCTGGTCTTGACGAGAAGCAGCAGCATAAAGGCTCACTCCACTGACTACTCCACGCCGGAACAAAGCCCTGATTCAGTAAGCTTCACGTCTCTGGCTCCTCATCTGTGTCTCTCTCTTTTGCTCGCTTTGTCTCCCTCGTGCCTAGTCCTTATTTGTCCTTGTCATCTCCTGTTCCCACAGTACATCCGTGTCTCCGCAGTGAGCCGTGCGCCTCACCTGCCGATCTTCCCCCTGGACTCTGACTGCCTTCCTCGACCTCCGCAGTGGATGGAAAGAGTGGATGACTAAGAGTGTATGAATAAGAGTGTATGAATAAGAATGTATGAATAAGAGTATATGAATAACAGTGTATGAATAAGAGTGGATGAATAAGAGTGTATGAATAAGAATGTATGAATAAGAGTATATGAATAAGAGTGTATGAATAAGAGTGGATGAATAAGAGTGTATGAATAAGAATGTATGAATAAGAGTGTATGAATAAGAGTGTATGAATAAGAGTGGATGAATAAGAGTGTATGAATAAGAATGTATGAATAAGAGTATATGAATAAGAGTGTATGAATAACAGTATATGAATAAAAGTGTATGAATAAGAGTGTATGAATAAGAATGTATGAATAAGAATGTATGAATAAGAGTGTATGAATAAGAGTGTATGACTAAGAGTGTATGAATAAGAGTGTATGAATAACAGTGTATGAATAAGAATGTATGAATAAGAGTATATGAATAACAGTGTATGAATAAGAGTATATGAATAAGAGTGTATGAATAAGAGTATATGAATAAGAGTGTATGAATAAGAGTGGATGACTAAGAGTGGATGAATAAGAGTATATGAATAAGATTATATGAATAACAGTGTATGAATAAGAATGCATGAATACGAGTATATGAATAAGAGTGTATGAATAAGAGTGGATGCCTAAGAGTGCATGAATAAGAGTATATGAATAAGAGTATATGAATAACAGTGTATGAATAAGAGGATACGAATAAGAGTGGATGAATAAGAGTGGATGAATAAGAGTATATGAATAAGAGTGGATGACTAAGAGTGTATTTTGATTGATTGATTGAGACTTTTATTAGTAGGTTGCACAGTGAAGTACATATTCCGTACAATTGACCACTAAATGGTAACACCCGAATAAGTTTTTCAACTTGTTTAAGTCGGGGTCCACTTAAATTGATTCATGATACAGATATATACTATCATATATACTATCATCATAATACAGTCATCACACAAGATAATCACATTGAATTATTTACATTATTTACAATCAGGAGTGTGGAGGGGGGGTGGGGGGTGGGGATATGGACATCAAGTAGTGGACATAGAGAGAGAGAGAGATAGAGAGATCAGAAGGCATAAGAAAAATAATCTGCATTTGATTGTTTACATTTGATTATTAGCAATCCGGGGAGGGTGTTAGTTTAGGGTTGTAGCTGCCTGGAGGTGAACTTTTATAGCGGTTTTGAAGGAGGATAGAGATGCCCTTTCTTTTATACCTGTTGGGAGCGCATTCCACATTGATGTGGCATAGAAAGAGAATGAGTTAAGACCTTTGTTAGTTCGGAATCTGGGTTTAACGTGGTTAGTGGAGCACCCCCTGGTGTTGTGGTTATGGCGGTCATTTACGTTAAGGAAGTAGTTTGACATGTACTTCGGTATCAGGGAGGTGTAGCGGATTTTATAGACTAGGCTCAGTGCAAGTTGTTTAACTCTGTCCTCCACCTTGAGCCAGCCCACTTTAGAGAAGTGGGTAGGAGTGAGGTGGGATCTGGGGTGGAGGTCTAGAAGTAACCTGACTAGCTTGTTCTGAGATGTTTGGAGTTTAGATTTGATGGTTTTGGAGGTGCTAGGGTACCAGGAGGTGCATGCGTAATCAAAAAAGGGTTGAACGAGAGTTCCCGCCAGTATCCTCAAGGTGCTTTTGTTGACCAGAGAGGAAATTCTGTAGAGAAATCTCGTTCGTTGGTTAACCTTTTTGATTACCTTGGTTGCCATTTTGTCACAGGAAAGGTTAGCCTCTAGAATGGAACCTAGGTAGGTGACCTCATCTTTCCTGGTGATAACAATGTCACCTACTTTTATGGTGAAGTCATTGACTCTCTTAAGTTTGATGTGGGACCCAAACAGGATGGATTCTGTTTTACCCAAGTGGATGGATAGCTTGTTGTCAGCGAGCCAGGTGCAAGTTCTACAGAGCTCAGCACTGAGGATTTTCTCCACCTGTGACTTGTCCTTGCCGGATACCAGCAGGGCAGAGTCATCCGCAAACAAAAACAATTCACAGTCACATGCCGATGACATGTCGTTTATGTATATTAGGAACAGTAAAGGTCCCAATATACTGCCTTGGGGGACTCCACAGCTCACCGAGAGGGGGGGGGACACGGTGCCGTTCACCTCTACCACCTGCTCCCTCCCCTCCAAGTAAGACTGCATCCAGCTCCAAGAGGTTTTGTTAAATCCGATTGCTCTGAGCTTATCCAACAGTATAGCGTGGTTAACGGTGTCAAAGGCCTTCTGAAGGTCCAGCATGACCATGCCGCAGTATTTGCCCGCGTCCACCTCATGTTTGATGTGGTCGGTCAGATAGAGAAGGCATGTGTCAGTGGAGTGGTTAGTTCTGAAGCCGGATTGGAATTTGTACATGAGTTTATTAGTGGCAAGGTAACTATCGACCTGTTCATAAACTATTTTCTCCATTACTTTCGAAATGGAGCTGAGAATAGAAACAGGTCGGTAGTTGCCAGGTTCCAATTTGCTTCCTTTTTTAAAGAGGGGAGTTACTCTTGCTATCTTAAAATCTTTTGGTACTTGGCCTTGTGTAATTGATAGGTTTATTATGTGCGTGATGATCGGGGCAATGATGGAGGCAGAGTCCCTGAGGAATCTGGAGGGAATATTATCAAGGCCGGTGGCCTTGTTAGGGTGGAGCGCGCTCAATTTTTTAAACACCTCATCAGCTGTGACCATTTCTAATTTGAAATCATTGTTGGATACTCCTAGCTTTCTGTAGAAGGCTTTAATGTGTTCTACACCAAAGCGACCAGAGTGGTGGGACAGCTTGTTGACAAGAGTTGCAGCTATGCTGGTGAAAAAGGCGTTAAGTCTGCTAGCTACCTCCATTTTGTCTGTAATGAGGGAGTCACCCTCCTTGATGCTGATGTTGGTGAGTCTTGTTTTAAGTTTCTGGCTGCAACCAGGAAGCTGGTTGTTGAGAATTTTCCAGAGCTCACGTGGCTTATTCGTGTTTTCCTCTATTTTGTCGTTAATGTAATTTTTTTTTAAGGATTTAGTCAGGTTGGTTGACTTATTTCTTAATTTATTGCATTGCTTTTTGAGAGTTGAAAGGAGTAATTTGAGGTTGATATTATTGGGTTGTTTATCTACTTCTGTTTTACATTTTTGGTATTCAGAGTATTTCCTGTCTCTGTCTTTTATGGCAGCTAATAGGTCCGGATTCATCCATGGTTCCGAGCGGGCTTTGATCCTGACTGTTTTCACGGGAGCCATGTCATTTAGTATCTTTAGGAACGCCGTTTTGAAGCGATCCCAAGCGACATCGACCAGGTTGCTCGCGAGCACAGGGGACCAGTCCCACTCATCTAATTTTAAATTGAAATTGTCATTGGAGTATTTTTTGAGGGATCTGGATTGGGCTGTTATGTGGCCATTGGCTTTAGGTTTAGCTATTTTACGGGTGTATGAATAAGAGTGTATGAATAAGAGTGGATGACTAAGAGTGTATGAATAAGAGTATATGAATAAGAGTGGATGAATAAGAGTGGATGAATAAGAGTGGATGAATAAGAGTATATGAATAAGAGTGTATGAATAAGAGTGTATGAATAAGAGTGTATGAATAAGAATGTATGAATAAGAGTATATGAATAAGAGTGTATGAATAACAGTATATGAATAAGAGTATATGAATAAGAGTGTATGAATAAGAGTGTATGAATAAGAATGTATGAATAAGAGTGTATGAATAAGAGTGTATGAATAAGAGTGTATGAATAAGAGTGTATGAATAACAGTGTATGAATAAGAGTATATGAATAAGAGTGGATGACTAAGAGTGTATGAATAAGAGTATATGAATAAGATTATATGAATAACAGTGTATGAATAAGAATGCATGAATACGAGTATATGAATAAGAGTGGATGACTAAGAGTGTATGAATAAGAGTATATGAATAAGAGTACCGGTATATGAATAACAGTGTATGAATAAGAGTATACGAATAAGAGTGTATGAATAAGAGTGTATGAATAAGAGTGTATGAATAAGAGTGTATGAATAAGAGTGGATGACTAAGAGTGTATGAATAAGAGTGTATGAATAAGAGTGTATGAATAAGAGTGTATGAATAAGAGTGGATGACTAAGAGTGTATGAATAAGAGTGGATGACTAAGAGTGTATGAATAAGAGTGTATGAATAAGAGTGTATGAATAAGAGTGTATGAATAAGAGTATATGAATAAGAGTGGATGACTAAGAGTGTATGAATAAGAGTATATGAATAAGAGTGGATGACTAAGAGTGGATGAATAAGAGTGTATGAATAAGAGTGTATGAATAAGAGTATATGAATAAGAGTGGATGACTAAGAGTGTATGAATAAGAGTGTATGAATAAGAGTGTATGAATAAGAGTGGATGACTAAGAGTGTATGAATAAGAGTGTATGAATAAGAGTATATGAATAAGAGTGGATGACTAAGAGTGGATGAATAAGAGTGTATGAATAAGAGTGTATGAATAAGAGTATATGAATAAGAGTGGATGACTAAGAGTGTATGAATAAGAGTGTATGAATAAGAATGTACAAATAAGAGTGTATGAATAAGATTATATGAATAAGAGTGGATGACTAAGAGTGTATGAATAAGAGTGTATGAATAAGAGTGTATGAATAAGAGTATATGAATAAGAGTGGATGACTAAGAGTGGATGACTAAGAGTGGATGAATAAGAGTGTATAAATAAGAATGTACGAATAAGAGTGTATGAATAAGATTATATGAATAAGAATGCATGAATAAGAGTGTATGAATAAGAGTGTATGAATAAGAGTGTATGAATAAGAGTGGATGACTAAGAGTGTATGAATAAGAGTGTATGAATAAGAGTGTATGAATAAGAGTATATGAATAAGAGTGGATGACTAAGAGTGTATGAATAAGAGTGTATGAATAAGAGTGTATGAATAAGAGTGGATGACTAAGAGTGTATGAATAAGAGTGTATGAATAAGAGTATATGAATAAGAGTGGATGACTAAGAGTGTATGAATAAGAGTGTATGAATAAGAATGTACAAATAAGAGTGTATGAATAAGATTATATGAATAAGAGTGGATGACTAAGAGTGTATGAATAAGAGTGTATGAATAAGAGTGTATGAATAAGAGTATATGAATAAGAGTGGATGACTAAGAGTGGATGACTAAGAGTGTATGAATAAGAGTGTATAAATAAGAATGTACGAATAAGAGTATGAATAAGATTATATGAATAAGAATGCATGAATAAGAGTGTATGAATAAGAGTGTATGACTAAGAGTGTATAAATAAGAGTGTATAAATAAGAGTGTATGAATAAGAGTGTATGACTAAGAGTGTATGAATAAGAGTGTATGAATAAGAGTGCATGAATAAGAGTGCATGAATAAGAGTGCATGACTAAGAGTGTATGAATAAGAGTGGATGAATAAGAGTGGATGAATAAGAATGTACGAATAAGAGTGTATGACTAAGAGTGTATGAATAAGAATGTACGAATAAGAGTGTATGAATAAGAGTGTATGAATAAGAGTGTATGACTAAGAGTGTATGAATAAGAGTGGATGACTAAGAGTGTATAAATAAGAATGTACGAATAAGAGTGTATGAATAAGAGTGGATGAATAAGAGTGTATGACTAAGAGTGTATGAATAAGAGTGTATGAATAAGAGTGCATGAATAAGAGTGCATGAATAAGAGTGGATGACTAAGAGTGTATGAATAAGAGTGTATGAATAAGATTTATTCATGTATTTTATTATATAAAAATGGGAGCCATTACCTCCCTGCTTGGCACTCAGCATCAAGGGTTGGAATTGGGGGTTGAATCACCAAAATGATTCCCGGGCGCGGCCACCGTTGCTGCTCACTGCTCCCCTCACCTCCCTGGGGGTGATCAAGGGTGATGGTTCAAATGCAGAGAATAATTTCGCCACACCTAGTGTGTGTGTGTGTGACAATCATTGGCACTTTAACTGAACTTTTAATGATGTTATTCATATTATTCAGATTGAAAAGCTTAAGGGGCCGCATGTGGCCCCCGGACGTTCATTTGCCCAGGTCTGTGCTAAGGTGATCTCTAGAAGTGGTCCACACTCCATGTCAGTAGGTGGCGGTAATGCACACCAGAAGGTTGCTTGCCAACCTGCTATAAAAACAAAAGAAGAAGAAGAAGATCCACACTTCCGGGTGGTGATGACGTCGCGTCGTGACGTCATATTTCAAAATGGCAGAGCCCGCGGAAAGACCCCCTGGAGTCGACTCCATTTCCCAAGAAAAGATGTCAACAGCGCGACTTGTAACAATTATAAGGCCGAGGAGGGTTATTTGAACACACACCATTCAATTATTATAAATGAAAGTCACGTTTTTTAACCGCTCCGGTCTCGTCCCAGCGGAAGTGACGCTAGCACGTCATCAGAATACAACAGGTTGCTAACTAACACGCCTCCTATCATGTCAGCGCTGTTATTTGTTCCAATGTCATTCATTCCTTCTCATTTAGATCAACACGACGAGAGAGACATTCTGCCGCTAGACAAAGGTCACCGAGCAGCGACGAAGTTTGCATTTTCGGTAGGTGAGTGTTCAATTGTCCTCCGAGAAAAGTTGCATGAAGTCATTCTATTACACAGGTGAAAGTCATACACACATAATATGCTGGAAAAGTCCATTCATGTCAGCAATTAACTTCAAATGTCAAACTCATTTGTGATGTTAAAGGGAAAACAATACTTAACTGTGCTTAAATGTATTTATATTATTCAAATGTGAATTATGCTGTATAATAGACTGTATTTATGTTATTGACATGTGAATAATGCTGTATAATCAGTGTTGGGACTAACGCGTTACAAAGTAACTAGTAGTCTAACGCGTTATTTTTTATATTTAGTAACTCAGTTACCGTTACTACATGATGCGTTGCTGCGTTATTTGATGTCATTTCTTATGTAGTATCGGCTAAAAACAGAAGATCTGAGTGTGTTTTATTGGAGAGTTGCAGTGTCGTCCTTCTGAATGATTCCCGGGCGCGGCGCCGCTGCTGCCCACTGCTCCCCAAGGGGATGGGTCAAATGCAGAGGACAAATTTCACCACGCCTAGTGTGTGTGTGTGACAATCATTGGTACTTTAACTTTAACTTAACTTAATTCTTCCTGTGTCACAACGGGGACAAGAGAAGAGGCGCTGTGTGTGTGTGAGTGTGTGTGTGTGTGTGTGTGTCTGTGTGTGGGTGTGGAGAGGGGTGGGGGAGGGGGGGCGTGTCTGTGTTTACTTACAAGACATCATGGTGGAGCTGAAGCCGAGTTTCTTAACATGGAGATATTCTAGACTGACCATGTGTCTTCTTTTGCGGGGCTGTCCGGGCGGAGTTTCTTAAATGCCTCAAATGTCCGGCAGGGTTGCGTATATTTTCAATGTACGTTCAGGGTTAAGATGGGGTTAAAAACAAAACTAATTGTGCACACGCAGCAGCATTCGTGAGGGAGGGACAGAGAGCGCGAGGGAGTGGATTGATTGATTGAGACTTTTATTAATAGATTGCACAGTACAGTACATATTCCGTACAATTGACCACTAAATGGTAACACCCGAATAAGTTTTTCAACTTGTTTAAATCGGGGTCCACATTAATCAATTTATTTCAAACTGTCATTGCTCAAAACATAATATTGAATCAAAATCAATGTTATTATGAATTATTGACCTATCCAAGGTTCCCATTACTTCACATCAAATATTCCACTTTGAAAAATATTTTTGGTGGAAGATTTTGCATATTTTGTGTGTTTGCCATTAAAAACATAGTTTTGTTTGACAAAAAAGGGCGGAAAACAAACAGACAAAAAAACAACATAACAAACATTTTGAAATGAGGGATAGATCTGAAGTTGATGTAGACTCCAGAGATTTAAGCGTTAAATATAAAATGTTTGTATGCCCTGGCGCACCATTATCATCATTTCATGACCCAAGCAAAACACTTTTTACACTTTTATACTGAAATAAATACACCTACAACTTATTCAATAAAAACATAGAAACAACTACCAGCAGCGGTAAAGTTTAGATCCATGAAGGAAAGAAGAAAGTGAATGAATGTTTATAACTGAATACATTTACATATGTATACAAATTTGTTTTCTTTCTTTATTATTTTTTTTTATGAATTAAGTAACGTTTATGACAACTTTTTTCCAAAACACAATATATAATGTGAGATATAACAGGATAATGCATACGTTTATCTTTTTTGTTGTCAAAACGCTTACCAAAAAGTGGGACCCCAAAAATTTACTGTAGGACCCCATTTTTATGACTTGATGGGGTCCCTGGGACCCCATTTTGAAAATTCCTAGCGCTGCTCAACAGATTGTATTATTCTCCAGTGCAATAACAGTACTTAAATGAAGGCTTAAAGGGCATTAATGGTAGCTTTAAAAAAAGAAGAAGAAAAAAACAAGTAACTAAATAGTTACTTTTCACAATAACGCATTACTTTTTGGTGTAAGTAACTGAGTTAGTAACTGAGTTGCTTTTGAAATAAAGTAACTAGTAACTGTAACTAGTTACTGGTTTTCAGTAACTAACCCAACACTGTGTATAATAGACTGTATTTATATTATTCACAAGTGAATAATGCTGTATAATAGACTGTATTTATATTATTCACATGTAAAAAATACCTTAGTGTTTATTTTTATTGTGAGCGAACTGTGGTGCTGAATTTCCCCGAGGGATCAATAAAGTACTTTCTATTCTATTCTATTCTATTCTAAAAACATCCAAATCCATTGCTATTCTTTATATAAAGTAAGACACATGCTGAATAAGAAATATCTGCACATGATTCCTTGAGTAATTCGATTACAAAATACATTCGAGGAATTGTTGCTGCCTCGAGGTGTCGTACATATTTTTTTTTACGGCATCTTGCCTGGTTCACTAAACAGTAGTCAAAGCTCACGTTTCGCACAGACTGTTTAGGTGTTGCACAGCGTGTTTACGTCACAGATCATCCCCCCCTTGCACTGCACGACACCGCTCTTTTAAGTACGCTCGAGTTTAGAAAACGTTTAAACGGCACCGTATGATAATCATCAAAAACGCACGAGAGACAAGAACTTTGTTTATGCGGTCACACCACACAGCACATAGGGCTGTGAGCGCACCTGTTTTTATTAGCACATACACATTTTTAGCTGTGCGTGTCAGCCTTCAATAATGAAAACAGGCGTTTAGGAAATAAGACGATTAGGCCAACCACAATAATTGAGGGCACATCTTAACGTGTATAATTAAACAAAATTATGATTTATTCGATTAATCGATCGGGATATTCGATAGAATACTCGATTACTAAAATATTCGATAGCTGCAGCTGTAGTTATATTATTCTTTTATTTTTCCATATCTAACATACTGTGTTGAACTTTGGGGAAATGTTTATAGAACAAACACAGGCTCAATAATTCAACTTGAAAAAAGGGTCATTAGAATAATACACAAGGCTGGCTACGATGAACCTACCAATCCATTATTCGTAAGTTCTAATGTAGAGGTGTCAAACTCATTTTAGATCGGGGGCCACATGGACAAAAATCTACTCCCAAGTGGGCCGGACTGGTAAAATCAAGGCACGATAACTTAAAAATAAAGACAACTTCAGATTGTTTGTTTTTTTCTTTGTTAAAAATAGAGCAAGCACATTCTGAAAATGTACAAATCATAATGTTGTTGTTTTTTTTTTTACACTTACATGTTGCGGTTAATAGTATTCTACCTTTATTTGTCGATATGTATACTTTCTGATTAAATGATGTGATAATGTTCATCAGTCAACTCATTGGTGTTCATTTTTAATCTATTAAGATCAAATAATAATATGTTATTTAAATGGAGGCTTCTCACATGATGAGATAACTTCTGGAAATGACTGGCTCATAAGGGTCAAAGGTATAAATGTGTGTGTCCAAGTTAAAGGAAAAGGCAGGCTGTCTTCTTCTAATGGATTTATTACAATCTTTACAAGCTGGGTAACGTTTGCTGTGGTCTGGAACAACATGGCGCACAAACAACTGTCAGAAATGCAGCCAATATTACGTACAGATAATGTGTCATGAGACATGCAAATATAAATGAAATGCACAGAGGACATAAGTAAAGGAAATTAAATGAGCTCAAATATTCCTACAAACGAGTCATAATGATGCAATATGTACATACAGCTAGCTTAAATAGCATGTTAGCATTGATTAGCTTGCAGTCATGCTCTGACCAAATATGCCTGATTAGCACTCCAACAAGTCAATAACATCAACAAAGCTCACCTTTTGTGCATTCGCGCACAGCGTAGAACGTTTGGTGGACAAAATGAGACAAAGAAGAAGTGGCATAAAACACGTCTTTCTGTGGCAGCGTCGGAGAAAGTTGTACATGTAAACAAACAACAATGAGTTCAAGGATCGCTGAAATTAGTAGGACAAAACAGTGCTTGCTAAATACTCTCATCAGTGAAGCATGTTTAACATAAACAGTGGGACTTCTAACAATTAGGAAGGTTTGTGTCATGTTTGTTCTCCTACAGAAAATATATTCCAATAAAAATGTTCTTCATCTTTTTCCATTTTCACACATCTCTGAAAGAGGTCCAGGGAGCCACGAGGGCGGTGCTAAAGAGACGCGGGTTGCTGACCCCCGGCCTACACCCTAGACTGGCCGCCAGTTCATCACAGGACACATGAACAAGCCTTCGCCCTCAAATCAGAGAAGTATTCATTTACTCTAACATGATTTTTATTCAGTTCAATGCATTTATTGTCATTGTCATAGTGAATAACACACACACTGCATAGTAACCATGTATCAAAAATGCGTTAGGTGGTGCAATCCTGACCCATGAAACGCGTAAACACAAAGGGTGCCACGAACGATGCACAAAATTCACAGTCTGGTATGGATCGGTACTTGAGCGGCGCCGTTCCATACATTTTTTCAATACCCAAAAGAGGGAAATGTTCATGCCTTTTTTTTAACTTGTAGTTTATTGAAATTGTCGTTGTCCACGACAGAAAACGGTCGGCAAGGCGAGTTTATTTACAGAGCACAGTTCGTACTACAGGCAGGCCAGTCTAGTACCCGCACTCTTTTACTACGAAGCCACGCTGTTGTAACACGTGCAGAATGTGGCTCGGCGATATCTTACTGAAATAAGCAGGGGCGGCCATGAAAAAGACGTCGCTTGGATGGCAACTTTTGTTGCTCCAAAACCTGTATGTACCTTTCAGCATTAATGGTGCCTTCACAAACGTGTAAGTTACCCACTAATACACCCCCATATCATCAATCTTTATTGCAGACCTTAAGATCCATTTAAACATATAAAAACAGAATATAATACATTAAAAAACAAAACAATAAAAACATACATTAAAAACAAAACAAAACAAGTTTTCCATACAATTACAGACGCTGGGTTTTCAACTTTGCGCCTAGAACAATCCGGATGGTTCTTTTCCTCTTTGGACCGGAGGACACGACGTCCACAGTTTCCAAAAACAATTTGAAATGTGGACTTGTCAGACCACAGAACACTTTTCCAGTTTGCATCAGTACATCTTAGATGAGCTCGGGCCGAGCGAAGCCGGCGGCGTTTGTGGGTGTTGTTGATAAATGGCATTCGCTTTGCATTGTAGAGTTTTAACTTGCACTTACAGATGTAGCGACGAACTGTAGTTACTGACAGTGGTTTTCTGAAGTGTTCCTGAGTCCATGTGGTGATATCCTTTACACACTGATGTCGCTTTTTGATGCAGTACCAACACAAATACAACTTTGAAACTACGTGCTTTCTGAGAAGATTACCGTAGTAACTAGTATATCATGCAAAAGCGCAGATTCCAACCAATCAGTCCATCTCAGATGAGCTCGGGCCGAGCGAAGCCAGCGGCGTTTCTGGGTGTTGTTGCATTTATCAACAACACCCAGAAACGCAGAGTTTTGAGGACGAAAATGAATTGATACCATTTTAGAATAAGGCGGTAACATAGCAAAATGTGGCAAAAAATGAAGCGCTGTGAATACTTTCCGGATGCAGTGTACAGTATAAAGGGCAGATCAATAGAAGTGATAATTAGACGTTGCAGTTCATGGGTGGGATGTGAGAGAGGGTCACTGCCTGAGGATACAGACGAGCTGTTGGCAAGTTGTCCTGGCACGTATAGACCTGTTCCTTCTACCTGAGGGCCGCAGGTGAGGAGCAGGGTGTTGTTGGTCACGCAGGATGCTGTGCACTCGCCTCAGACAGCAGGTAGTGTAGACTGTGCCCATCTCTGGAAGACTTGATTTTTTTTCAGCTGTTTTAATCACCGATTAGAGAGTCTGCTGTCATGGCACACTTATAAAAGCTCACTCTTACACAAGGAAGCGGAGTCATTCATTGCGCTTTACCTGACACATGAAACGTGACAAATACGATCGCTGAGATGAAACGGATCAGGCCCGTGAACAGGTTCTATCCGGATGAATTTGCTAAGTATACAAATGAGCTGAAATTTTTTATGAAAGAAACTGCTGTTTTAAATGTGTCCACTAGATGTGGCAATGGCAATTCTTTGTATCTGTGTAGATGATGCGACATACAGTATGTACAAAAAAAATAAAACACATGATGTTAGTGCAACAGTCGAAGAAAATTAGCAAACTACATAAATAACATCCTGTAATTTGATTTTGATATTTTTTTTTTTATCTTGTTAGATTGAAAATGAACACCAATGAGTTGACTGATGAACATTATCACGTCATTTATTCAGAAAGTATAAATAACGACAATTAAAGGTAGAACACTATTAACTGCAACATGTAAGTGTAAAAAAAACAACACGATTTGTTTATTTTTGAGAAATTCTATTTTTAAACAAAGAAAACAATCTGAAGTTGTCTTTATTTTTAAGTTATCGTGCCGTGATTTTAACAGTCCGGCCCACTTGGGAGTAGATTTTTCTCAATGTGGCCCCCGATCTAAAATGAGTTTGACACCTCTGGCCTAGATAAATTGGTAAACATCCTCACAAATATTGATATAAAGCATTACCGTATTTTCCGGACCATAGGGCACACCGGAATATAAGGAGCACTGCCGATGAATGGTCTATTTTTGATCTTTTTTTCATATATAAGGCGCACCGGATTATAAGGCGCATTAAAGGAGTCATAATATATATATTTTTTTCTAAATGTAAAAGACTTCCTTGGGGTCTACATAACATGTAATGGTGGTTCTTTGCTCAAAATGTTGCATAGATGATGTTTTACACATCATCTTCAAGCCGCTTCCGGGTGCGCCGTTTTGTGGGCGG
This sequence comes from Entelurus aequoreus, assembly GCF_033978785.1. Taxonomy (NCBI): domain Eukaryota; kingdom Metazoa; phylum Chordata; class Actinopteri; order Syngnathiformes; family Syngnathidae; genus Entelurus; species Entelurus aequoreus. The sequence goes on from NW_026907971.1 coordinate 455,954, forward strand.
TCTTATTTACGTGGCTCACCTTCGGCAGCGTCTTCTCCCCGTCATCTTTGTTGTGAAGTGTCAAAAGATGGAGCTAACTGTTTTAATGACATTCAGACTTTACTTCAATCAATAACGGAGCAGCATCTCCTCATCCAGAAACAACAACACCAGAAATGTGTCCCGTGAAAAACCGTCCGACCAGAACTCTAATAACTAAAGTTCCTTGGGTGAATAATGGTAACTCACTACACCGGTATGTTTTAGGGCTTTCATGGCGAGTTTACTGACTGAAATAAGTAATAACTTTACACTGCTTTTTATTAGAAATGGCAACAGCAGAGGATGGATGTCCCATAACAAGAAGGTGGAGAAAAAGAAGAAGCTTATCGACTACGGTGTCGGCACGGACTACAAAGGCGGACCTGCACAAATTTTCAGGTACCAGAAGGTAAGAAAAGTTTCTTTTGCATAATATTGCGAAACAAAACACCAGAAAATATGTCTTACCTTATACACACACCATAATAATACTCCTATGTTGAAGCACAGTACAATCCATCAAGCGGTGCAGTTTCATAGCTGACCAAAGTCCTACTAAAACATTTTGATAGATTTTTGAGCGCCGTGTGTAATGTTCTATATTTTCAAGGGAGCATATACAATGTTGGTGTTGTTTACTTGAGTCATATTGCGGTCTACACGAAATCAAATCAAATCAATAATGGAGCAGCATCTCCTCATCCGGAAACAACCACACCGGAAATGTGTCCCGTGAAAAACCGTTCAATCGGAGCTCTCTAATAACTAAACTTCCTTGGGTGAATAATGTAAACTCACTACACCGGTATGTTTTAGCGCTTTCATGGCAAGTTTACTGACAGATATAAGTGAGAACTTGACACTACTTTATATTAGAAATGGCAACAGCGGAGGATGAATGTCACATAACAAGAAGATAGAGAAAAAGAAGAAGCTTATTAACTACAAAGGCGGACACACAATTTTTCAGGACTCATGCAGATCCCAAATACAGATCAGCAGGTACCAGAAGTTAAGAAAAGTTGCATAATATTGCGAAACAAAACGCCAGATAATGTCTTACCTTATACACACACCATAATAATAGTCGTATGTTTAATGCGCCGACAATCCTTCAAGCGGTGCGGCTTCATAGCTGACCAAAGTCGTGCTAAAACATTTTGATAGATTTTTGAGCGCCGTGTCTAATGTTCTATATTTTCAACGGAACATTTAAAATGTTGCTGTTGTTTACTTAAAACCCATCATAGTGCAGGCTACATGTATCTCTTATGTTTGACTGCCATCTACTGCTCACACTTATAATTACACCATATACCAAATAAAATAGCCTCGAGGTGGGTAAGCTCAACCAAACTTGTTCATTACATTAGGCGCAACTGTGTAAGGCGCACTGAGAAATAAAAAAGGATTTTAAATGCGCCTTATAGTCCGGAAATTACGGTAAACGCATTGGCCAAAAAGTGCATTGTGTGTCCTCGCCGCGATCTATTTTACATTGTTGAAATGTCGGCAAAGCAAATGTGAGTATGTGAAGAACGAACCTGGAGTGAAACAGCGCACAATTCAACGTCAAGTTCGGTCTCGATACCTTTCATCTTTACCATGGAAAAAAGGACGTACGCCAGGTTTTTGTGCATAAGCACAACATAACACGAGGCCCCTGCTGAATTGGGATCTGGTCACCCTTAGATATAGAGCAGTGGGAAAAGTGGAAGTGTGCCTGCTAACTCTCACATGCTGTGTGATTTGATAATAACATAAAAAAAGTCCACAATCCAATTTCACAGTGTGATGTTCAGTCAAAGGTCGTGCACTTTGGATCCTATTAAAAGTTCAAATGGACCGAGAGCACCCTCGCATAATGTAGGTGCACGGTGGTGATGATGGCGGTGGCAAATTAATATGTACAGTACAGTACATTATTACCTTTTTAACACTAAATTACAAAAAAAAAAATGTTTTGCTAAAATGTCGTAAGGGGGGACCCTTACAAAAAATTCCAAAAAACGGACTTGCTTCAGCAGCACAATTCTGGTGCTGTAGTTGTAGGAGATGTCTAAAAAAGGTCATCAGGAGTCCCGACAAATCCCGAAATTGGCAGAAAATGCTTTTTTTGGGAAACCTTTTTTTCGCAAAAAAAAATTCCAAAAAACGGACTTGCTTCAGCAGCACAATTCTGGTGCTGTAGTTGTAGGAGATGTCTCAAAACGTCATCAGGAGTCCTGACTAAACCCGTAAATGTAAGAAAATGTATATTTTACGAAAAAAAAAATTTTTTTGCTAAAATGTCGTAAAAAAAATTAAAAAAAAACGACTTGCTTCAGCAGCACAATTAAGAAAATGCATATTTTACGAAAAACATTTTTTGCTAAAATGTCGTAAGGGGGGACCCTGTCGTAAAAATTCCAAAAAACGGACTCGCTTCAGCAGCACAATTCTGGTGCTGTAGTTGTAGGAGATGTCTCAAAACGTCATCAGGAGTCCCGACTAAACCCGTAAATGTAAGAAAATGTAAGAAAATGCATTTTTTAAGAAAAACATTTTTTGCTAAAATGTCGTAAGGGGGGACCCTGTCGTAAAAATGCCAAAAAACGGACTTGCTTCAGCAGTACAATTCTGGTGCTGTAGTTGTAGGAGATGTCTCAAAACGTCATCAGGAGTCCCGACTAAACCCGTAAATGTAAGAAAATGTAAGAAAATGCATTTTTTTAAGACAAACATTTTTTGCTAAAATGTCGTAAGGGGGGACCCTTACAAAAAATTCCAAAAAACGGACTTGCTTCAGCAGCACAATTCTGGTGCTGTAGTTGTAGGAGATGTCTCAAAACGTCATCAGGAGTCCCGACTAAACCCGTAAATGTAAGAAAATGTAAGAAAATGCATTTTTTAAGAAAAACATTTTTTGCTAAAATGTCGTAAAAATTCCAAAAAACTGACTTGCTTCAGCAGCACAATTCTGGTGCTGTAGTTGAAGGAGATGTCTTAAAACGTCATCAGGAGTCCCTACAAAACCTAAAAATGGCATGAAATGCTTTTTTTGTGAAAACTTTTTTTTTACAAAAAATTTTTCAAAAAACAGACTTGCTTCAGCAGCACAATTCTGGTGCTGTAGTTGTAGGAGATGTCTCAAAACGTCATCAGGAGTCCCGACTAAACCCGTAAATGTAAGAAAATGTAAGAAAATGCATTTTTAAGAAAAACATTTTTTGCTAAAATGTCGTAAGGGGACCCTGTCGTAAAAATGCCAAAAAACGGACTTGCTTCAGCAGTACAATTCTGGTGCTGTAGTTGTAGTAGATGTCTCAAAACGTCATCAGGAGTCCCTACAAAACCTAAAAATGGCATAAAATTCTTTTTTTGGGAAAACTTTTTTTTTACAAAAAAAAATTCAAAAAACAGACTTGCTTCAGCAGCACAATTCTGGTGCTGTAGTTGTAGGAGATGTCTCAAAACGTCATCAGGAGTCCCGACTAAACCCGTAAATGTAAGAAAATGCATTTTTTAAGAAAAACATTTTTTGCTAAAATGTCGTAAGGGGGGACCCTGTCGTAAATATTCCAATAAACGGACTTGCTTCAGCAGCACAATTCTGGTGCTGTAGTTGTAGGAGATGTCTCAAAACGTCATCAGGAGTCCCGACTAAACCCGAAAATGGAAGAAATTAGAAGAAAATGCATATTTTACGGAAAAAAAATATTTTGCAAAATGTCGTAAAAAAAATTCAAAAAAACGGACTTGCTTCAGCAGCACAATTCTGGTGCTGTAGTTGTAGGAGATGTCTCAAAACGTCATCAGGAGTCCCGACTAAACCCGTAAATGTAAGAAAATGTAAGAAAATGCATTTTTTAAGAAAAACATTTTTTGCTAAAATGTCGTAAGGGGGGACCCTGTCGTAAAAATGCCAAAAAACCGACTTGCTTCAGCAGTACAATTCTGGTGCTGTAGTTGTAGGAGATGTCTCAAAACGTCATCAGGAGTCGCGACTAAACCCGTAAATGTAAGAAAATGCATTTTTTACGCAAAACATTTTTTGCTAAAATGTCGTAAGGGGGGAAACTGTCATAAAAATTCCAAAAAACGGACTTGCTTCAGCAGCACAATTCTGGTGCTGTAGTTGTAGGAGATGTCTCAAAACGTCATCAGGAGTCCCTACAAAACCTAAAAATGGCATGAAATGCTTTTTTTTGGAAAACTTTTTTTCACAAAAAAAAATTCAAAAAACAGACTTCCTTCAGCAGCACAATTCTGGTGCTGTAGTTGTAGGAGATGTCTCAAAACTTCATCAGGAGTCCCGACTAAACCCGTAAATGTAAGAAAATGCATTTTTTACGCAAAACATTTTTTGCTAAAATGTCGTAAGGGGGGACCCTGTCGTAAAAATTCCAAAAAACGGACTTGCTTCAGCAGCACAATTCTGGTGCTGTAGTTGTAGGAGATGTCTCAAAACGTCATCAGGAGTCCCGACTAAACCCGAAAATGGAAGAAATTAGAAGAAAATGCATATTTTACGGAAAAAAAATATTTTGCAAAATGTCGTAAAAAAAATTCAAAAAAACGGACTTGCTTCAGCAGCACAATTCTGGTGCTGTAGTTGTAGGAGATGTCTCAAAACGTCATCAGTAATCCCGACTAAACCCGTAAATGTAAGAAAATGTAAGAAAATGCATTTTTTACGAAAAACATTTTTTGCTAAAATGTCGTAAGGGGGGACCCTGTCGTAAAAATGCCAAAAAACCGACTTGCTTCAGCAGCACAATTCTGGTGCTGTAGTTGTAGGAGTTGTCTCAAAACGTCATCAGGAGTCCCGACTAAACCCGTAAATGTAAGAAAATGCATTTTTTACGAAAAACATTTTTTGCTAAAATGTCGTAAGGGGGGACCCTGTCGTAAAAATTCCAAAAAACTGACTTGCTTCAGCAGCACAATTCTGTTGCTGTAGTTGTAGGAGATGTCTTAAAACGTCATCAGGAGTCCCTACAAAACCTAAAAATGGCATAAAATGCTTTTTTTGGGAAAACTTTTTTTTTACTAAAAAAAATTCCAGAAAACGGACTTGCTTCAGCAGCACAATTCTGGTGCTGTAGTTGTAGGAGATGTCTCAAAACGTCATCAGGAGTCCCGACTAAACCCGTAAATGTAAGAAAATGTAAGAAAATGCATTTTTTAAGAAAAACATTTTTTGCTAAAATGTCGTAAGGGGGGACCCTGTCGTAAAAATGCCAAAAAACTGACTTGCTTCAGCAGTACAATTCTGGTGCTGTAGTTGTAGGAGATGTCTCAAAACGTCATCAGGAGTCCCGACTAAACCCGTAAATGTAAGAAAATGTAAGAAAATGCATTTTTAACGAAAAACATTTTTTGCTAAAATGTCGTAAGGGGGGACCCTGTCGTAAAAATTCCAAAAAACTGACTTGCTTCAGCAGCACAATTCTGTTGCTGTAGTTGTAGGAGATGTCTTAAAACGTCATCAGGAGTCCCTACAAAACCTAAAAATGGCATAAAATGCTTTTTTTGGGAAAACTTTTTTTTTACTAAAAAAAATTCCAGAAAACGGACTTGCTTCAGCAGCACAATTCTGGTGCTGTAGTTTTAGGAGATGTCTCAAAACGTCATCAGGAGTCCCGACTAAACCCGTAAATGTAAGAAAATGTAAGAAAATGCATTTTTTAAGAAAAACATTTTTTGCTAAAATGTCGTAAGGGGGGACCCTGTCGTAAAAATGCCAAAAAACGGACTTGCTTCAGCAGTACAATTCTGGTGCTGTAGTTGTAGGAGATGTCTCAAAACGTCATCAGGAGTCCCTACAAAACCTAAAAATGGCATAAAATGCTTTTTTTGGGAAAACTTTTTTTTTACAAAAAAAAATTCAAAAAACAGACTTGCTTCAGCAGCACAATTCTGGTGCTGTAGTTGTAGGAGATGTCTCAAAACGTCATCAGGAGTCCCGACTAAACCCGTAAATGTAAGAAAATGTAAGAAAATGAATTTTTTAAGAAAAACATTTTTTGCTAAAATGTCGTAAGGGGGGACCCTGTCGTAAAAATTCCAAAAAACGGACCTCCTTCAGCAGCACAATTCTGGTGCTGTAGTTGTAGGAGATGTCTCAAAACGTCATCAGGAGTCCCGACTAAACCCGAAAATGGAAGAAATTAGAAGAAAATGCATATTTTACGGAAAAAAAATATTTTGCAAAATGTCGTAAAAATGCCAAAAAACCGACTTGCTTCAGCAGTACAATTCTGGTGCTGTAGTTGTAGGAGATGTCTCAAAACGTCATCAGGAGTCCCGACTAAACCCGTAAATGTAAGAAAATGTAAGAAAATGCATTTTTTACGAAAAACATTTTTTGCTAAAATGTTGTAAGGGGGGACCCTGTCGTAAAAATTCCAAAAAACTGACTTGCTTCAGCAGCTTAATTCTGGTGCTGTAGTTGTAGGAGATGTCTTAAAACGTCATCAGGAGTCCCTACAAAACCTAAAAATGGCATAAAATGTTTTTTTGGGAAAACTTTTTTTTTACAAAAAAAAATTCCAAAAAACGGACTTGCTTCAGCAGCACAATTCTGGTGCTGTAGTTGTAGGAGATGTCTCAAAACGTCATCAGGAGTCCCGACTAAACCCGTAAATGTAAGAAAATGTAAGAAAATGCATTTTTTAAGAAAAACATTTTTTGCTAAAATGTCGTAAGGGGGGACCCTGTCGTAAAAATGCCAAAAAACGGACTTGCTTCAGCAGTACAATTCTGGTGCTGTAGTTGTAGTAGATGTCTCAAAACGTCATCAGGAGTCCCTACAAAACCTAAAAATGGCATAAAATGCTTTTTTTGGGAAACTTTTTTTTTACAAAAAAAAATTCAAAAAACAGACTTGCTTCAGCAGCACAATTCTGGTGCTGTAGTTGTAGGAGATGTCTCAAAACGTCATCAGGAGTCCCGACTAAACCCGTAAATGTAAGAAAATGTAAGAAAATGCATTTTTTAAGAAAAACATTTTTTGCTAAAATGTCGTAAGGGGGGACCCTGTCGTAAAAATGCCAAAAAACCGACTTGCTTCAGCAGTACAATTCTGGTGCTGTAGTTGTAGGAGATGTCTCAAAACGTCATCAGGAGTCCCGACTAAACCCGTAAATGTAAGAAAATGTAAGAAAATGCATTTTTTAAGAAAAATTTTTTTTGCTAAAATGTCGTAAGGGGGGACCCTGTCGTAAAAATGCCAAAAAACTGACTTGCTTCAGCAGTACAATTCTGGTGCTGTAGTTGTAGGAGATGTCTCAAAACGTCATCAGGAGTCCCTACAAAACCTAAAAATGGCATAAAACGCTTTTTTTGGGAAAACTTTTTTTTTACAAAAAATTTTTCCAAAAAACGGACTTTCTTCAGCAGCACAATTCTGGTGCTGTAGTTGTAGAAGATGTCTCAAAACGTCATCAGGAGTCCCGACTAAACCCGTAAATGTAAGAAAATGCATTTTTTAAGAAAAACATTTTTTGCTAAAATGTCGTAAGGGGGGACCCTGTCGTAAAAATGCCAAAAAACGGACTTGCTTCAGCAGTACAATTCTGGTGCTGTAGTTGTAGGAGATGTCTCAAAACGTCATCAGGAGTCCCGACTAAACCCGTAAATGTAAGAAAATGTAAGAAAATGCATTTTTTAAGAAAAACATTTTTTGCTAAAATGTCGTAAGGGGGGACCCTGTCGTAAAAATGCCAAAAAACGGACTTGCTTCAGCAGTACAATTCTGGTGCTGTAGTTGTAGTAGATGTCTCAAAACGTCATCAGGAGTCCCTACAAAACCTAAAAATGGCATAAAATGCTTTTTTTGGGAAACTTTTTTTTTACAAAAAAAAATTCAAAAAACAGACTTGCTTCAGCAGCACAATTGTGGTGCTGTAGTTGTAGGAGATGTCTCAAAACGTCATCAGGCGTCCCGACTAAACCCGTAAATGTAAGAAAATGCATTTTTAACGAAAAACATTTTTTGCTAAAATGTCGTAAGGGGGTACCCTGTCGTAAAAATTCCAAAAAACTGACTTGCTTCAGCAGCAGAATTCTGTTGCTGTAGTTGTAGGAGATGTCTTAAAACGTCATCAGGAGTCCCTACAAAACCTAAAAATGGCATAAAATGCTTTTTTTGGGAAAACTTTTTTTTTACTAAAAAAAATTCCAGAAAACGGACTTGCTTCAGCAGCACAATTCTGGTGCTGTAGTTGTAGGAGATGTCTCAAAACGTCATCAGGAGTCCCGACTAAACCCGTAAATGTAAGAAAATGTAAGAAAATGAATTTTTTAAGAAAAACATTTTTTGCTAAAATGTCGTAAGGGGGGACCCTGTCGTAAAAATTCCAAAAAACGGACCTGCTTCAGCAGCACAATTCTGGTGCTGTAGTTGTAGGAGATGTCTCAAAACGTCATCAGGAGTCCCGACTAAACCCGAAAATGGAAGAAATTAGAAGAAAATGCATATTTTACGGAAAAAAAATATTTTGCAAAATGTCGTAAAAAAAATTCAAAAAAACGGACTTGCTTCAGCAGCACAATTCTGGTGCTGTAGTTTTAGGAGATGTCTCAAAACGTCATCAGGAGTCCCGACTAAACCCGTAAATGTAAGAAAATGTAAGAAAATGCAATTTTTACGAAAAACATTTTTTGCTAAAATGTCGTAAGGGGGGACCCTGTCGTAAAAATGCCAAAAAACCGACTTGCTTCAGCAGTACAATTCTGGTGCTGTAGTTGTAGATGTCTCAAAACGTCATCAGGAGTCCCGACTAAACCCGTAAATGTAAGAAAATGTAAGAAAATGCATTTTTTACGAAAAACATTTTTTGCTAAAATGTTGTAAGGGGGGACCCTGTCGTAAAAATTCCAAAAAACTGACTTGCTTCAGCAGCTTAATTCTGGTGCTGTAGTTGTAGGAGATGTCTTAAAACGTCATCAGGAGTCCCTACAAAACCTAAAAATGGCATAAAATGTTTTTTTGGGAAAACTTTTTTTTTACAAAAAAAATTTCCAAAAAACGGACTTGCTTCAGCAGCACAATTCTGGTGCTGTAGTTGTAGGAGATGTCTCAAAACGTCATCAGGAGTCCCGACTAAACCCGTAAATGTAAGAAAATGTAAGAAAATGCATTTTTTAAGAAAAACATTTTTTGCTAAAATGTCGTAAGGGGGGACCCTGTCGTAAAAATGCCAAAAAACGGACTTGCTTCAGCAGTACAATTCTGGTGCTGTAGTTGTAGTAGATGTCTCAAAACGTCATCAGGAGTCCCTACAAAACCTAAAAATGGCATAAAATGCTTTTTTTTGGGAAACTTTTTTTTTACAAAAAAAAATTCAAAAAACAGACTTGCTTCAGCAGCACAATTCTGGTGCTGTAGTTGTAGGAGATGTCTCAAAACGTCATCAGGAGTCCCGACTAAACCCGTAAATGTAAGAAAATGTAAGAAAATGCATTTTTTACGAAAAACATTTTTTGCTAAAATGTCGTAAGGGGGGACCCTGTCGTAAAAATTCCAAAAAACTGACTTGCTTCAGCAGCACAATTCTGGTGCTGTAGTTGTAGGAGATGTCTTAAAACGTCATCAGGAGTCCCTACAAAACCTAAAAATGGCATAAAATGCTTTTTTTGGGAAAACTTTTTTTTTACAAAAAAAAATTCCAAAAAACGGACTTTCTTCAGCAGCACAATTCTGGTGCTGTAGTTGTAGAAGATGTCTCAAAACGTCATCAGGAGTCCCGACTAAACCCGTAAATGTAAGAAAATGTAAGAAAATGCATTTTTAAATAAAAACATTTTTTGCTAAAATGTCGTAAGGGGGGACCCTGTCGTAAAAATGCCAAAAAACGGACTTGCTTCAGCAGTACAATTCTGGTGCTGTAGTTGTAGGAGATGTCTCAAAACGTCATCAGGAGTCCCTACAAAACCTAAAAATGGCATGAAATGCTTTTTTTGAGAAAACTTTTTTTTTACAAAAAAAAATTCCAAAAAACGGACTTGCTTCAGCAGCACAATTCTGGTGCTGTAGTTGTAGGAGATGTCTCAAAACGTCATCAGGAGTCCCGACTAAACCCGTAAATGTAAGAAAATGCATTTTTTAAGAAAAATATTTTTTGCTAAAATGTCGTAAGGGGGGACCCTGTCGTAAAAATGCCAAAAAACGGACTTGCTTCAGCAGTACAATTCTGGTGCTGTAGTTGTAGGAGATGTCTCAAAACGTCATCAGGAGTCCCTACAAAACCTAAAAATGGCATGAAATGCTTTTTTTGGGAAAACTTTTTTTTTACAAAAAAAAATTCCAAAAAACGGACTTGCTTCAGCAGCACAATTCTGGTGCTGTAGTTGTAGGAGATGTCTCAAAACGTCATCAGGAGTCCCGACTAAACCCGTAAATGTAAGAAAATGCATTTTTTAAGAAAAACATTTTTTGCTAAAATGTCGTAAAAATGCCAAAAAACGGACTTGCTTCAGCAGTACAATTCTGGTGCTGTAGTTGTAGTAGATGTCTCAAAACGTCATCAGGAGTCCCTACAAAACCTAAAAATGGCATAAAATGCTTTTTTTGGGAAAACTTTTTTTTTACAAAAAAAAATTCAAAAAACAGACTTGCTTCAGCAGCACAATTCTGGTGCTGTAGTTGTAGGAGATGTCTCAAAACGTCATCAGGAGTCCCGACTAAACCCGTAAATGTAAGAAAATGCATTTTTTACGAAAAACATTTTTTGCTAAAATGTCGTAAGGGGGGACCCTGTTGTAAAAATTCCAAAAAACTGACTTGCTTCAGCAGCTTAATTCTGGTGCTGTAGTTGTAGGAGATGTCTTAAAACGTCATCAGGAGTCCCTACAAAACCTAAAAATGGCATAAAATGCTTTTTTTGGGAAAACTTTTTTTTTACTAAAAAAATTTCCAGAAAACGGACTTGCTTCAGCAGCACAATTCTGGTGCTGTAGTTGTAGGAGATGTCTCAAAACGTCATCAGGAGTCCCGACTAAATCCGTAAATGTAAGAAAATGTAAGAAAATGCATTTTTTAAGAAAAACAATTTTTGCTAAAATGTCGTAAGGGGGGACCCTGTCGTAAAAATGCCAAAAAACGGACTTGCTTCAGCAGTACAATTCTGGTGCTGTAGTTGTAGGAGATGTCTCAAAACGTCATCAGGAGTCCCTACAAAACCTAAAAATGGCATAAAATGCTTTTTTTGGGAAAACTTTTTTTTTACAAAAAAAAATTCCAAAAAACGGACTTTCTTCAGCAGCACAATTCTGGTGCTGTAGTTGTAGAAGATGTCTCAAAACGTCATCAGGAGTCCCGACTAAACCCGTAAATGTAAGAAAATGTAAGAAAATGCATTTTTAAATAAAAACATTTTTTGCTAAAATGTCGTAAGGGGGGACCCTGTCGTAAAAATGCCAAAAAACGGACTTGCTTCAGCAGTACAATTCTGGTGCTGTAGTTGTAGGAGATGTCTCAAAACGTCATCAGGAGTCCCTACAAAACCTAAAAATGGCATGAAATGCTTTTTTTGAGAAAACTTTTTTTTTACAAAAAAAAATTCCAAAAAACGGACTTGCTTCAGCAGCACAATTCTGGTGCTGTAGTTGTAGGAGATGTCTCAAAACGTCATCAGGAGTCCCGACTAAACCCGTAAATGTAAGAAAATGCATTTTTTAAGAAAAATATTTTTTGCTAAAATGTCGTAAGGGGGGACCCTGTCGTAAAAATGCCAAAAAACGGACTTGCTTCAGCAGTACAATTCTGGTGCTGTAGTTGTAGGAGATGTCTCAAAACGTCATCAGGAGTCCCTACAAAACCTAAAAATGGCATGAAATGCTTTTTTTGGGAAAACTTTTTTTTTACAAAAAAAAATTCCAAAAAACGGACTTGCTTCAGCAGCACAATTCTGGTGCTGTAGTTGTAGGAGATGTCTCAAAACGTCATCAGGAGTCCCGACTAAACCCGTAAATGTAAGAAAATGCATTTTTTAAGAAAAACATTTTTTGCTAAAATGTCGTAAAAATGCCAAAAAACGGACTTGCTTCAGCAGTACAATTCTGGTGCTGTAGTTGTAGTAGATGTCTCAAAACGTCATCAGGAGTCCCTACAAAACCTAAAAATGGCATAAAATGCTTTTTTTGGGAAAACTTTTTTTTTACAAAAAAAAATTCAAAAAACAGACTTGCTTCAGCAGCACAATTCTGGTGCTGTAGTTGTAGGAGATGTCTCAAAACGTCATCAGGAGTCCCGACTAAACCCGTAAATGTAAGAAAATGCATTTTTTACGAAAAACATTTTTTGCTAAAATGTCGTAAGGGGGGACCCTGTTGTAAAAATTCCAAAAAACTGACTTGCTTCAGCAGCTTAATTCTGGTGCTGTAGTTGTAGGAGATGTCTTAAAACGTCATCAGGAGTCCCTACAAAACCTAAAAATGGCATAAAATGCTTTTTTTGGGAAAACTTTTTTTTTACTAAAAAAATTTCCAGAAAACGGACTTGCTTCAGCAGCACAATTCTGGTGCTGTAGTTGTAGGAGATGTCTCAAAACGTCATCAGGAGTCCCGACTAAATCCGTAAATGTAAGAAAATGTAAGAAAATGCATTTTTTAAGAAAAACAATTTTTGCTAAAATGTCGTAAGGGGGGACCCTGTCGTAAAAATGCCAAAAAACGGACTTGCTTCAGCAGTACAATTCTGGTGCTGTAGTTGTAGGAGATGTCTCAAAACGTCATCAGGAGTCCCTACAAAACCTAAAAATGGCATAAAATGCTTTTTTTGGTAAACTTTTTTTTTACAAAAAAAAATTCAAAAAACAGACTTGCTTCAGCAGCACAATTCTGGTGCTGTAGTTGTAGGAGATGTCTCAAAACGTCATCAGGAGTCCCGACTAAACCCGTAAATGTAAGAAAATGCATTTTTAACCAAAAACATTTTTTGCTAAAATGTCGTAAGGGGGGACCCTGTCGTAAAAATGCCAAAAAACGGACTTGCTTCAGCAGTACAATTCTGGTGCTGTAGTTGTAGGAGATGTCTCAAAACGTCATCAGGAGTCCCTACAAAACCTAAAAATGGCATAAAATGCTTTTTTTGGGAAAACTTTTTTTTTACAAAAAAAAAATCAAAAAACAGACCTGCTTCAGCAGCACAATTCTGGTGCTGTAGTTGTAGGAGATGTCTCAAAACGTCATCAGGAGTCCCGACTAAACCCGTAAATGTAAGAAAATGTAAGAAAATGCATTTTTTAAGAAAAACATTTTTTGCTAAAATGTCGTAAGGGGGGACCCTGTCGTAAAAATGCCAAAAAACTGACTTGCTTCAGCAGTACAATTCTGGTGCTGTAGTTGTAGGAGATGTCTCAAAACGTCATCAGGAGTCCCTACAAAACCTAAAAATGGCATAAAATGCTTTTTTTGGGAAAACTTTTTTTTTACAAAAAATTTTTCCAAAAAACGGACTTTCTTCAGCAGCACAATTCTGGTGCTGTAGTTGTAGAAGATGTCTCAAAACGTCATCAGGAGTCCCGACTAAACCCGTAAATGTAAGAAAATGCATTTTTTAAGAAAAACATTTTTTGCTAAAATGTCGTAAAAATGCCAAAAAACGGACTTGCTTCAGCAGTACAATTCTGGTGCTGTAGTTGTAGTAGATGTCTCAAAACGTCATCAGGAGTCCCTACAAAACCTAAAAATGGCATAAAATGCTTTTTTTGGGAAAACTTTTTTTTTACAAAAAAAAATTAAAAAAACAGACTTGCTTCAGCAGCACAATTCTGGTGCTGTAGTTGTAGGAGATGTCTCAAAACGTCATCAGGAGTCCCGACTAAACCCGTAAATGTAAGAAAATGTAAGAAAATGCATTTTTTAAGAAAAACATTTTTTGCTAAAATGTCGTAAGGGGGGACCCTGTCGTAAAAATGCCAAAAAACTGACTTGCTTCAGCAGTACAATTCTGGTGCTGTAGTTGTAGGAGATGTCTCAAAACGTCATCAGGAGTCCCTACAAAACCTAAAAATGGCATAAAATGCTTTTTTTGGGAAAACTTTTTTTTTACAAAAATTTTTTCCAAAAAACGGACTTTCTTCAGCAGCACAATTCTGGTGCTGTAGTTGTAGAAGATGTCTCAAAACGTCATCAGGAGTCCCGACTAAACCCGTAAATGTAAGAAAATGCATTTTTTAAGAAAAACATTTTTTGCTAAAATGTCGTAAAAATGCCAAAAAACGGACTTGCTTCAGCAGTACAATTCTGGTGCTGTAGTTGTAGTAGATGTCTCAAAACGTCATCAGGAGTCCCTACAAAACCTAAAAATGGCATAAAATGCTTCTTTTGGGAAAACTTTTTTTTTACAAAAAAAAATTCAAAAAACAGACTTGCTTCAGCAGCACAATTCTGGTGCTGTAGTTGTAGGAGATGTCTCAAAACGTCATCAGGAGTCCCGACTAAACCCGTAAATGTAAGAAAATGTAAGAAAATGCATTTTTTAAGAAAAACATTTTTTGCTAAAATGTCGTAAGGGGGGACCCTGTCGTAAAAATGCCAAAAAACGGACTTGCTTCAGCAGCACAATTCTGGTGCTGTAGTTGTAGGAGATGTCTCAAAACGTCATCAGGAGTCCCGACTAAACCCGAAAATGGAAGAAATTAGAAGAAAATGCATATTTTACGGAAAAAAAATATTTTGCAAAATGTCGTAAAAAAAATTCAAAAAAACGGACTTGCTTCAGCAGCACAATTCTGGTGCTGTAGTTGTAGGAGATGTCTCAAAACGTCATCAGGAGTCCCGACTAAACCCGTAAATGTAAGAAAATGCATTTTTAACGAAAAACATTTTTTGCTAAAATGTCGTAAGGGGGGACCCTGTCGTAAAAATTCCAAAAAACTGACTTGCTTCAGCAGCACAATTCTGTTGCTGTAGTTGTAGGAGATGTCTTAAAACGTCATCAGGAGTCCCTACAAAACCTAAAAATGGCATAAAATGCTTTTTTTGGGAAAACTTTTTTTTTACTAAAAAAAATTCCAGAAAACGGACTTGCTTCAGCAGCACAATTCTGGTGCTGTAGTTGTAGGAGATGTCTCAAAACGTCATCAGGAGTCCCGACTAAACCCGTAAATGTAAGAAAATGTAAGAAAATGCATTTTTTAAGAAAAACATTTTTTGCTAAAATGTCGTAAGGGGGGACCCTGTCGTAAAAATGCCAAAAAACGGACTTGCTTCAGCAGTACAATTCTGGTGCTGTAGTTGTAGGAGATGTCTCAAAACGTCATCAGGAGTCCCTACAAAACCTAAAAATGGCATAAAATGCTTTTTTTGGGAAAACTTTTTTTTTACAAAAAAAAATTCAAAAAACAGACTTGCTTCAGCAGCACAATTCTGGTGCTGTAGTTGTAGGAGATGTCTCAAAACGTCATCAGGAGTCCCGACTAAACCCGTAAATGTAAGAAAATGAATTTTTTAAGAAAAACATTTTTTGCTAAAATGTCGTAAGGGGGGACCCTGTCGTAAAAATTCCAAAAAACGGACCTGCTTCAGCAGCACAATTCTGGTGCTGTAGTTGTAGGAGATGTCTCAAAACGTCATCAGGAGTCCCGACTAAACCCGAAAATGGAAGAAATTAGAAGAAAATGCATATTTTACGGAAAAAAAATATTTTGCAAAATGTCGTAAAAAAAATTCAAAAAAACGGACTTGCTTCAGCAGCACAATTCTGGTGCTGTAGTTGTAGGAGATGTCTCAAAACGTCATCAGGAGTCCCGACTAAACCCGTAAATGTAAGAAAATGTAAGAAAATGCATTTTTTACGAAAAACATTTTTTGCTAAAATGTCGTAAGGGGGGACCCTGTCGTAAAAATTCCAAAAAACGGACCTGCTTCAGCAGCACAATTCTGGTGCTGTAGTTGTAGGAGATGTCTTAAAACGTCATCAGGAGTCCCTACAAAACCTAAAAATGGCATAAAATGCTTTTTTTGGGAAAACTTTTTTTTTACTAAAAAAAATTCCAGAAAACGGACTTGCTTCAGCAGCACAATTCTGGTGCTGTAGTTGTAGGAGATGTCTCAAAACGTCATCAGGAGTCCCGACTAAACCCGTAAATGTAAGAAAATGTAAGAAAATGAATTTTTTAAGAAAAACATTTTTTGCTAAAATGTCGTAAGGGGGGACCCTGTCGTAAAAATTCCAAAAAACGGACCTGCTTCAGCAGCACAATTCTGGTGCTGTAGTTGTAGGAGATGTCTCAAAACGTCATCAGGAGTCCCGACTAAACCCGAAAATGGAAGAAATTAGAAGAAAATGCATATTTTACGGAAAAAAAATATTTTGCAAAATGTCGTAAAAAAAATTCAAAAAAACGGACTTGCTTCAGCAGCACAATTCTGGTGCTGTAGTTTTAGGAGATGTCTCAAAACGTCATCAGGAGTCCCGACTAAACCCGTAAATGTAAGAAAATGTAAGAAAATGCAATTTTTACGAAAAACATTTTTTGCTAAAATGTCGTAAGGGGGGACCCTGTCGTAAAAATGCCAAAAAACCGACTTGCTTCAGCAGTACAATTCTGGTGCTGTAGTTGTAGATGTCTCAAAACGTCATCAGGAGTCCCGACTAAACCCGTAAATGTAAGAAAATGTAAGAAAATGCATTTTTTACGAAAAACATTTTTTGCTAAAATGTTGTAAGGGGGGACCCTGTCGTAAAAATTCCAAAAAACTGACTTGCTTCAGCAGCTTAATTCTGGTGCTGTAGTTGTAGGAGATGTCTTAAAACGTCATCAGGAGTCCCTACAAAACCTAAAAATGGCATAAAATGTTTTTTTGGGAAAACTTTTTTTTTACAAAAAAAATTTCCAAAAAACGGACTTGCTTCAGCAGCACAATTCTGGTGCTGTAGTTGTAGGAGATGTCTCAAAACGTCATCAGGAGTCCCGACTAAACCCGTAAATGTAAGAAAATGTAAGAAAATGCATTTTTTAAGAAAAACATTTTTTGCTAAAATGTCGTAAGGGGGGACCCTGTCGTAAAAATGCCAAAAAACGGACTTGCTTCAGCAGTACAATTCTGGTGCTGTAGTTGTAGTAGATGTCTCAAAACGTCATCAGGAGTCCCTACAAAACCTAAAAATGGCATAAAATGCTTTTTTTGGGAAACTTTTTTTTTACAAAAAAAAATTCAAAAAACAGACTTGCTTCAGCAGCACAATTCTGGTGCTGTAGTTGTAGGAGATGTCTCAAAACGTCATCAGGAGTCCCGACTAAACCCGTAAATGTAAGAAAATGTAAGAAAATGCATTTTTTAAGAAAAACATTTTTTGCTAAAATGTCGTAAGGGGGCACCCTGTCGTAAAAATGCCAAAAAACCGACTTGCTTCAGCAGTACAATTCTGGTGCTGTAGTTGTAGGAGATGTCTCAAAACGTCATCAGGAGTCCCGACTAAACCCGTAAATGTAAGAAAATGTAAGAAAATGCATTTTTTACGAAAAACATTTTTTGCTAAAATGTCGTAAGGGGGGACCCTGTCGTAAAAATTCCAAAAAACTGACTTGCTTCAGCAGCACAATTCTGGTGCTGTAGTTGTAGGAGATGTCTTAAAACGTCATCAGGAGTCCCTACAAAACCTAAAAATGGCATAAAATGCTTTTTTTGGGAAAACTTTTTTTTTACAAAAAAAAATTCCAAAAAACGGACTTTCTTCAGCAGCACAATTCTGGTGCTGTAGTTGTAGAAGATGTCTCAAAACGTCATCAGGAGTCCCGACTAAACCCGTAAATGTAAGAAAATGTAAGAAAATGCATTTTTAAATAAAAACATTTTTTGCTAAAATGTCGTAAGGGGGGACCCTGTCGTAAAAATGCCAAAAAACGGACTTGCTTCAGCAGTACAATTCTGGTGCTGTAGTTGTAGGAGATGTCTCAAAACGTCATCAGGAGTCCCTACAAAACCTAAAAATGGCATGAAATGCTTTTTTTGAGAAAACTTTTTTTTTACAAAAAAAAATTCCAAAAAACGGACTTGCTTCAGCAGCACAATTCTGGTGCTGTAGTTGTAGGAGATGTCTCAAAACGTCATCAGGAGTCCCGACTAAACCCGTAAATGTAAGAAAATGCATTTTTTAAGAAAAATATTTTTTGCTAAAATGTCGTAAGGGGGGACCCTGTCGTAAAAATGCCAAAAAACGGACTTGCTTCAGCAGTACAATTCTGGTGCTGTAGTTGTAGGAGATGTCTCAAAACGTCATCAGGAGTCCCTACAAAACCTAAAAATGGCATGAAATGCTTTTTTTGGGAAAACTTTTTTTTTACAAAAAAAAATTCCAGAAAACGGACTTGCTTCAGCAGCACAATTCTGGTGCTGTAGTTGTAGGAGATGTCTCAAAACGTCATCAGGAGTCCCGACTAAACCCGTAAATGTAAGAAAATGCATTTTTTAAGAAAAACATTTTTTGCTAAAATGTCGTAAAAATGCCAAAAAACGGACTTGCTTCAGCAGTACAATTCTGGTGCTGTAGTTGTAGTAGATGTCTCAAAACGTCATCAGGAGTCCCTACAAAACCTAAAAATGGCATAAAATGCTTTTTTTGGGAAAACTTTTTTTTTACAAAAAAAAATTCAAAAAACAGACTTGCTTCAGCAGCACAATTCTGGTGCTGTAGTTGTAGGAGATGTCTCAAAACGTCATCAGGAGTCCCGACTAAACCCGTAAATGTAAGAAAATGCATTTTTTACGAAAAACATTTTTTGCTAAAATGTCGTAAGGGGGGACCCTGTTGTAAAAATTCCAAAAAACTGACTTGCTTCAGCAGCTTAATTCTGGTGCTGTAGTTGTAGGAGATGTCTTAAAACGTCATCAGGAGTCCCTACAAAACCTAAAAATGGCATAAAATGCTTTTTTTGGGAAAACTTTTTTTTTACTAAAAAAATTTCCAGAAAACGGACTTGCTTCAGCAGCACAATTCTGGTGCTGTAGTTGTAGGAGATGTCTCAAAACGTCATCAGGAGTCCCGACTAAATCCGTAAATGTAAGAAAATGTAAGAAAATGCATTTTTTAAGAAAAACAATTTTTGCTAAAATGTCGTAAGGGGGGACCCTGTCGTAAAAATGCCAAAAAACGGACTTGCTTCAGCAGTACAATTCTGGTGCTGTAGTTGTAGGAGATGTCTCAAAACGTCATCAGGAGTCCCTACAAAACCTAAAAATGGCATAAAATGCTTTTTTTGGGAAACTTTTTTTTTACAAAAAAAAATTCAAAAAACAGACTTGCTTCAGCAGCACAATTCTGGTGCTGTAGTTGTAGGAGATGTCTCAAAACGTCATCAGGAGTCCCGACTAAACCCGTAAATGTAAGAAAATGCATTTTTAACGAAAAACATTTTTTGCTAAAATGTCGTAAGGGGGGACCCTGTCGTAAAAATGCCAAAAAACGGACTTGCTTCAGCAGTACAATTCTGGTCCTGTAGTTGTAGGAGATGTCTCAAAACGTCATCAGGAGTCCCTACAAAACCTAAAAATGGCATAAAATGCTTTTTTTGGGAAAACTTTTTTTTTACAAAAAAAAAATCAAAAAACAGACCTGCTTCAGCAGCACAATTCTGGTGCTGTAGTTGTAGGAGATGTCTCAAAACGTCATCAGGAGTCCCGACTAAACCCGTAAATGTAAGAAAATGTAAGAAAATGCATTTTTTAAGAAAAACATTTTTTGCTAAAATGTCGTAAGGGGGGACCCTGTCGTAAAAATGCCAAAAAACTGACTTGCTTCAGCAGTACAATTCTGGTGCTGTAGTTGTAGGAGATGTCTCAAAACGTCATCAGGAGTCCCTACAAAACCTAAAAATGGCATAAAATGCTTTTTTTGGGAAAACTTTTTTTTTACAAAAATTTTTTCCAAAAAACGGACTTTCTTCAGCAGCACAATTCTGGTGCTGTAGTTGTAGAAGATGTCTCAAAACGTCATCAGGAGTCCCGACTAAACCCGTAAATGTAAGAAAATGCATTTTTTAAGAAAAACATTTTTTGCTAAAATGTCGTAAAAATGCCAAAAAACGGACTTGCTTCAGCAGTACAATTCTGGTGCTGTAGTTGTAGTAGATGTCTCAAAACGTCATCAGGAGTCCCTACAAAACCTAAAAATGGCATAAAATGCTTTTTTTGGGAAAACTTTTTTTTTACAAAAAAAAAATCAAAAAACAGACCTGCTTCAGCAGCACAATTCTGGTGCTGTAGTTGTAGGAGATGTCTCAAAACGTCATCAGGAGTCCCGACTAAACCCGTAAATGTAAGAAAATGTAAGAAAATGCATTTTTTAAGAAAAACATTTTTTGCTAAAATGTCGTAAGGGGGGACCCTGTCGTAAAAATGCCAAAAAACGGACTTGCTTCAGCAGTACAATTCTGGTGCTGTAGTTGTAGGAGATGTCTCAAAACGTCATCAGGAGTCCCTACAAAACCTAAAAATGGCATAAAATGCTTTTTTTGGGAAAACTTTTTTTTTACAAAATTTTTTTCCAAAAAACGGACTTTCTTCAGCAGCACAATTCTGGTGCTGTAGTTGTAGAAGATGTCTCAAAACGTCATCAGGAGTCCCGACTAAACCCGTAAATGTAAGAAAATGCATTTTTTAAGAAAAACATTTTTTGCTAAAATGTCGTAAAAATGCCAAAAAACGGACTTGCTTCAGCAGTACAATTCTGGTGCTGTAGTTGTAGTAGATGTCTCAAAACGTCATCAGGAGTCCCTACAAAACCTAAAAATGGCATAAAATGCTTCTTTTGGGAAAACTTTTTTTTTACAAAAAAAAATTCAAAAAACAGACTTGCTTCAGCAGCACAATTCTGGTGCTGTAGTTGTAGGAGATGTCTCAAAACGTCATCAGGAGTCCCGACTAAACCCGAAAATGGAAGAAATTAGAAGAAAATGCATATTTTACGGAAAAAAAATATTTTGCAAAATGTCGTAAAAAAAATTCAAAAAAACGGACTTGCTTCAGCAGCACAATTCTGGTGCTGTAGTTGTAGGAGATGTCTCAAAACGTCATCAGGAGTCCCGACTAAACCCGTAAATGTAAGAAAATGCATTTTTAACGAAAAACATTTTTTGCTAAAATGTCGTAAGGGGGGACCCTGTCGTAAAAATTCCAAAAAACTGACTTGCTTCAGCAGCACAATTCTGTTGCTGTAGTTGTAGGAGATGTCTTAAAACGTCATCAGGAGTCCCTACAAAACCTAAAAATGGCATAAAATGCTTTTTTTGGGAAAACTTTTTTTTTACTAAAAAAAATTCCAGAAAACGGACTTGCTTCAGCAGCACAATTCTGGTGCTGTAGTTGTAGGAGATGTCTCAAAACGTCATCAGGAGTCCCGACTAAACCCGTAAATGTAAGAAAATGTAAGAAAATGCATTTTTTAAGAAAAACATTTTTTGCTAAAATGTCGTAAAAATGCCAAAAAACGGACTTGCTTCAGCAGTACAATTCTGGTGCTGTAGTTGTAGGAGATGTCTCAAAACGTCATCAGGAGTCCCTACAAAACCTAAAAATGGCATAAAATGCTTTTTTTGGGAAAACTTTTTTTTTACAAAAAAAAATTCAAAAAACAGACTTGCTTCAGCAGCACAATTCTGGTGCTGTAGTTGTAGGAGATGTCTCAAAACGTCATCAGGAGTCCCGACTAAACCCGTAAATGTAAGAAAATGAATTTTTTAAGAAAAACATTTTTTGCTAAAATGTCGTAAGGGGGGACCCTGTCGTAAAAATTCCAAAAAACGGACCTGCTTCAGCAGCACAATTCTGGTGCTGTAGTTGTAGGAGATGTCTCAAAACGTCATCAGGAGTCCCGACTAAACCCGAAAATGGAAGAAATTAGAAGAAAATGCATATTTTACGGAAAAAAAATATTTTGCAAAATGTCGTAAAAAAAATTCAAAAAAACGGACTTGCTTCAGCAGCACAATTCTGGTGCTGTAGTTGTAGGAGATGTCTCAAAACGTCATCAGGAGTCCCGACTAAACCCGTAAATGTAAGAAAATGTAAGAAAATGCATTTTTTACGAAAAACATTTTTTGCTAAAATGTCGTAAGGGGGGACCCTGTCGTAAAAATGCCAAAAAACCGACTTGCTTCAGCAGTACAATTCTGGTGCTGTAGTTGTAGGAGATGTCTCAAAACGTCATCAGGAGTCCCGACTAAACCCGTAAATGTAAGAAAATGTAAGAAAATGCATTTTTTACGAAAAACATTTTTTGCTAAAATGTTGTAAGGGGGGACCCTGTCGTAAAAATTCCAAAAAACTGACTTGCTTCAGCAGCTTAATTCTGGTGCTGTAGTTGTAGGAGATGTCTTAAAACGTCATCAGGAGTCCCTACAAAACCTAAAAATGGCATAAAATGTTTTTTTGGGAAAACTTTTTTTTTACAAAAAAAAATTCCAAAAAACGGACTTGCTTCAGCAGCACAATTCTGGTGCTGTAGTTGTAGGAGATGTCTCAAAACCTCATCAGGAGTCCCGACTAAACCCGTAAATGTAAGAAAATGTAAGAAAATGCATTTTTTAAGAAAAACATTTTTTGCTAAAATGTCGTAAGGGGGGACCCTGTCGTAAAAATGCCAAAAAACGGACTTGCTTCAGCAGTACAATTCTGGTGCTGTAGTTGTAGGAGATGTCTCAAAACGTCATCAGGAGTCCCGACTAAACCCGTAAATGTAAGAAAATGTAAGAAAATGCATTTTTTAAGAAAAACATTTTCTGCTAAAATGTCGTAAGGGGGGACCCTGTCGTAAAAATGCCAAAAAACGGACTTGCTTCAGCAGTACAATTCTGGTGCTGTAGTTGTAGTAGATGTCTCAAAACGTCATCAGGAGTCCCTACAAAACCTAAAAATGGCATAAAATGCTTTTTTTGGGAAACTTTTTTTTTACAAAAAAAAATTCAAAAAACAGACTTGCTTCAGCAGCACAATTCTGGTGCTGTAGTTGTAGGAGATGTCTCAAAACGTCATCAGGAGTCCCGACTAAACCCGTAAATGTAAGAAAATGCATTTTTTAAGAAAAACAATTTTTGCTAAAATGTCGTAAGGGGGGACCCTGTCGTAAAAATGCCAAAAAACGGACTTGCTTCAGCAGTACAATTCTGGTGCTGTAGTTGTAGGAGATGTCTCAAAACGTCATCAGGAGTCCCTACAAAACCTAAAAATGGCATAAAATGTTTTTTTGGGAAAACTTTTTTTTTACAAAAAAAAATTCCAAAAAACGGACTTGCTTCAGCAGCACAATTCTGGTGCTGTAGTTGTAGGAGATGTCTCAAAACGTCATCAGGAGTCCCGACTAAACCCGTAAATGTAAGAAAATGCATTTTTTAAGAAAAACATTTTTTGCTAAAATGTCGTAAGGGGGGACCCTGTCGTAAAAATGCCAAAAAACCGACTTGCTTCAGCAGTACAATTCTGGTGCTGTAGTTGTAGGAGATGTCTCAAAACGTCATCAGGAGTCCCGACTAAACCCGTAAATGTAAGAAAATGTAAGAAAATGCATTTTTTAAGAAAAACATTTTTTGCTAAAATGTCGTAAGGGGGGGACCCTGTCGTAAAAATGCCAAAAAACGGACTTGCTTCAGCAGTACAATTCTGGTGCTGTAGTTGTAGTAGATGTCTCAAAACCTCATCAGGAGTCCCTACAAAACCTAAAAATGGCATAAAATGCTTTTTTTGGGAAACTTTTTTTTTACAAAAAAAAATTCAAAAAACAGACTTGCTTCAGCAGCACAATTCTGGTGCTGTAGTTGTAGGAGATGTCTCAAAACGTCATCAGGAGTCCCGACTAAACCCGTAAATGTAAGAAAATGCATTTTTAACGAAAAACATTTTTTGCTAAAATGTCGTAAGGGGGGACCCTGTCGTAAAAATTCCAAAAAACTGACTTGCTTCAGCAGCACAATTCTGGTGCTGTAGTTGTAGTAGATGTCTTAAAACGTCATCAGGAGTCCCTACAAAACCTAAAAATGGCATAAAATGCTTTTTTTGGGAAAACTTTTTTTTTACTAAAAAAAATTCCAGAAAACGGACTTGCTTCAGCAGCACAATTCTGGTGCTGTAGTTGTAGGAGATGTCTCAAAACGTCATCAGGAGTCCCGACTAAACCCGTAAATGTAAGAAAATGTAAGAAAATGCATTTTTTATGAAAAACAATTTTTGCTAAAATGTCGTAAGGGGGGACCCTGTCGTAAAAATTCCAAAAAACTGACTTGCTTCAGCAGCACAATTCTGGTGCTGTAGTTGTAGGAGATGTCTCAAAACGTCATCAGGAGTCCCTACAAAACCTAAAAATGGCATAAAATGCTTTTTTTGGGAAAACTTTTTTTTTACAAAAAAAAATTCAAAAAACAGACTTGCTTCAGCAGCACAATTCTGGTGCTGTAGTTGTAGGAGATGTCTCAAAACGTCATCAGGAGTCCCGACTAAACCCGTAAATGTAAGAAAATGTAAGAAAATGCATTTTTTAAGAAAAACATTTTTTGCTAAAATGTCGTAAGGGGGGACCCTGTCGTAAAAATGCCAAAAAACTGACTTGCTTCAGCAGTACAATTCTGGTGCTGTAGTTGTAGGAGATGTCTCAAAACGTCATCAGGAGTCCCTACAAAACCTAAAAATGGCATAAAATGCTTTTTTTGGGAAAACTTTTTTTTTACAAAAAATTTTTCCAAAAAACGGACTTTCTTCAGCAGCACAATTCTGGTGCTGTAGTTGTAGAAGATGTCTCAAAACGTCATCAGGAGTCCCGACTAAACCCGTAAATGTAAGAAAATGCATTTTTTAAGAAAAACATTTTTTGCTAAAATGTCGTAAAAATGCCAAAAAACGGACTTGCTTCAGCAGTACAATTCTGGTGCTGTAGTTGTAGTAGATGTCTCAAAACGTCATCAGGAGTCCCTACAAAACCTAAAAATGGCATAAAATGCTTTTTTTGGGAAAACTTTTTTTTTACAAAAAAAAAATCAAAAAACAGACCTGCTTCAGCAGCACAATTCTGGTGCTGTAGTTGTAGGAGATGTCTCAAAACGTCATCAGGAGTCCCGACTAAACCCGTAAATGTAAGAAAATGTAAGAAAATGCATTTTTTAAGAAAAACATTTTTTGCTAAAATGTCGTAAGGGGGGACCCTGTCGTAAAAATGCCAAAAAACGGACTTGCTTCAGCAGTACAATTCTGGTGCTGTAGTTGTAGGAGATGTCTCAAAACGTCATCAGGAGTCCCTACAAAACCTAAAAATGGCATAAAATGCTTTTTTTGGGAAAACTTTTTTTTTACAAAAATTTTTTCCAAAAAACGGACTTTCTTCAGCAGCACAATTCTGGTGCTGTAGTTGTAGAAGATGTCTCAAAACGTCATCAGGAGTCCCGACTAAACCCGTAAATGTAAGAAAATGCATTTTTTAAGAAAAACATTTTTTGCTAAAATGTCGTAAAAATGCCAAAAAACGGACTTGCTTCAGCAGTACAATTCTGGTGCTGTAGTTGTAGTAGATGTCTCAAAACGTCATCAGGAGTCCCTACAAAACCTAAAAATGGCATAAAATGCTTCTTTTGGGAAAACTTTTTTTTTACAAAAAAAAATTCAAAAAACAGACTTGCTTCAGCAGCACAATTCTGGTGCTGTAGTTGTAGGAGATGTCTCAAAACGTCATCAGGAGTCCCGACTAAACCCGTAAATGTAAGAAAATGTAAGAAAATGCATTTTTTAAGAAAAACATTTTTTGCTAAAATGTCGTAAGGGGGGACCCTGTCGTAAAAATGCCAAAAAACGGACTTGCTTCAGCAGCACAATTCTGGTGCTGTAGTTGTAGGAGATGTCTCAAAACGTCATCAGGAGTCCCGACTAAACCCGAAAATGGAAGAAATTAGAAGAAAATGCATATTTTACGGAAAAAAAATATTTTGCAAAATGTCGTAAAAAAAATTCAAAAAAACGGACTTGCTTCAGCAGCACAATTCTGGTGCTGTAGTTGTAGGAGATGTCTCAAAACGTCATCAGGAGTCCCGACTAAACCCGTAAATGTAAGAAAATGCATTTTTAACGAAAAACATTTTTTGCTAAAATGTCGTAAGGGGGGACCCTGTCGTAAAAATTCCAAAAAACTGACTTGCTTCAGCAGCACAATTCTGTTGCTGTAGTTGTAGGAGATGTCTTAAAACGTCATCAGGAGTCCCTACAAAACCTAAAAATGGCATAAAATGCTTTTTTTGGGAAAACTTTTTTTTTACTAAAAAAAATTCCAGAAAACGGACTTGCTTCAGCAGCACAATTCTGGTGCTGTAGTTGTAGGAGATGTCTCAAAACGTCATCAGGAGTCCCGACTAAACCCGTAAATGTAAGAAAATGTAAGAAAATGCATTTTTTAAGAAAAACATTTTTTGCTAAAATGTCGTAAGGGGGGACCCTGTCGTAAAAATGCCAAAAAACGGACTTGCTTCAGCAGTACAATTCTGGTGCTGTAGTTGTAGGAGATGTCTCAAAACGTCATCAGGAGTCCCTACAAAACCTAAAAATGGCATAAAATGCTTTTTTTGGGAAAACTTTTTTTTTACAAAAAAAAATTCAAAAAACAGACTTGCTTCAGCAGCACAATTCTGGTGCTGTAGTTGTAGGAGATGTCTCAAAACGTCATCAGGAGTCCCGACTAAACCCGTAAATGTAAGAAAATGAATTTTTTAAGAAAAACATTTTTTGCTAAAATGTCGTAAGGGGGGACCCTGTCGTAAAAATTCCAAAAAACGGACCTGCTTCAGCAGCACAATTCTGGTGCTGTAGTTGTAGGAGATGTCTCAAAACGTCATCAGGAGTCCCGACTAAACCCGAAAATGGAAGAAATTAGAAGAAAATGCATATTTTACGGAAAAAAAATATTTTGCAAAATGTCGTAAAAAAAATTCAAAAAAACGGACTTGCTTCAGCAGCACAATTCTGGTGCTGTAGTTGTAGGAGATGTCTCAAAACGTCATCAGGAGTCCCGACTAAACCCGTAAATGTAAGAAAATGTAAGAAAATGCATTTTTTACGAAAAACATTTTTTGCTAAAATGTCGTAAGGGGGGACCCTGTCGTAAAAATGCCAAAAAACCGACTTGCTTCAGCAGTACAATTCTGGTGCTGTAGTTGTAGGAGATGTCTCAAAACGTCATCAGGAGTCCCGACTAAACCCGTAAATGTAAGAAAATGTAAGAAAATGCATTTTTTACGAAAAACATTTTTTGCTAAAATGTTGTAAGGGGGGACCCTGTCGTAAAAATTCCAAAAAACTGACTTGCTTCAGCAGCTTAATTCTGGTGCTGTAGTTGTAGGAGATGTCTTAAAACGTCATCAGGAGTCCCTACAAAACCTAAAAATGGCATAAAATGTTTTTTTGGGAAAACTTTTTTTTTACAAAAAAAAATTCCAAAAAACGGACTTGCTTCAGCAGCACAATTCTGGTGCTGTAGTTGTAGGAGATGTCTCAAAACGTCATCAGGAGTCCCGACTAAACCCGTAAATGTAAGAAAATGTAAGAAAATGCATTTTTTAAGAAAAACATTTTTTGCTAAAATGTCGTAAGGGGGGACCCTGTCGTAAAAATGCCAAAAAACGGACTTGCTTCAGCAGTACAATTCTGGTGCTGTAGTTGTAGGAGATGTCTCAAAACGTCATCAGGAGTCCCGACTAAACCCGTAAATGTAAGAAAATGTAAGAAAATGCATTTTTTAAGAAAAACATTTTTTGCTAAAATGTCGTAAGGGGGGACCCTGTCGTAAAAATGCCAAAAAACGGACTTGCTTCAGCAGTACAATTCTGGTGCTGTAGTTGTAGTAGATGTCTCAAAACGTCATCAGGAGTCCCTACAAAACCTAAAAATGGCATAAAATGCTTTTTTTGGGAAACTTTTTTTTTACAAAAAAAAATTCAAAAAACAGACTTGCTTCAGCAGCACAATTCTGGTGCTGTAGTTGTAGGAGATGTCTCAAAACGTCATCAGGAGTCCCGACTAAACCCGTAAATGTAAGAAAATGCATTTTTTAAGAAAAACAATTTTTGCTAAAATGTCGTAAGGGGGGACCCTGTCGTAAAAATGCCAAAAAACGGACTTGCTTCAGCAGTACAATTCTGGTGCTGTAGTTGTAGGAGATGTCTCAAAACGTCATCAGGAGTCCCTACAAAACCTAAAAATGGCATAAAATGTTTTTTTGGGAAAACTTTTTTTTTACAAAAAAAAATTCCAAAAAACGGACTTGCTTCAGCAGCACAATTCTGGTGCTGTAGTTGTAGGAGATGTCTCAAAACGTCATCAGGAGTCCCGACTAAACCCGTAAATGTAAGAAAATGCATTTTTTAAGAAAAACATTTTTTGCTAAAATGTCGTAAGGGGGGACCCTGTCGTAAAAATGCCAAAAAACCGACTTGCTTCAGCAGTACAATTCTGGTGCTGTAGTTGTAGGAGATGTCTCAAAACGTCATCAGGAGTCCCGACTAAACCCGTAAATGTAAGAAAATGTAAGAAAATGCATTTTTTAAGAAAAACATTTTTTGCTAAAATGTCGTAAGGGGGGGACCCTGTCGTAAAAATGCCAAAAAACGGACTTGCTTCAGCAGTACAATTCTGGTGCTGTAGTTGTAGTAGATGTCTCAAAACCTCATCAGGAGTCCCTACAAAACCTAAAAATGGCATAAAATGCTTTTTTTGGGAAACTTTTTTTTACAAAAAAAAATTCAAAAAACAGACTTGCTTCAGCAGCACAATTCTGGTGCTGTAGTTGTAGGAGATGTCTCAAAACGTCATCAGGAGTCCCGACTAAACCCGTAAATGTAAGAAAATGCATTTTTTAAGAAAAACATTTTTTGCTAAAATGTCGTAAGGGGGGACCCTGTCGTAAAAATGCCAAAAAACCGACTTGCTTCAGCAGTACAATTCTGGTGCTGTAGTTGTAGGAGATGTCTCAAAACGTCATCAGGAGTCCCGACTAAACCCGTAAATGTAAGAAAATGTAAGAAAATGCATTTTTTAAGAAAAACATTTTTTGCTAAAATGTCGTAAGGGGGGGACCCTGTCGTAAAAATGCCAAAAAACGGACTTGCTTCAGCAGTACAATTCTGGTGCTGTAGTTGTAGTAGATGTCTCAAAACCTCATCAGGAGTCCCTACAAAACCTAAAAATGGCATAAAATGCTTTTTTTGGGAAACTTTTTTTTTACAAAAAAAAATTCAAAAAACAGACTTGCTCCAGCAGCACAATTCTGGTGCTGTAGTTGTAGGAGATGTCTCAAAACGTCATCAGGAGTCCCGACTAAACCCGTAAATGTAAGAAAATGCATTTTTAACGAAAAACATTTTTTGCTAAAATGTCGTAAGGGGGGACCCTGTCGTAAAAATTCCAAAAAACTGACTTGCTTCAGCAGCACAATTCTGTTGCTGTAGTTGTAGGAGATGTCTTAAAACGTCATCAGGAGTCCCTACAAAACCTAAAAATGGCATAAAATGCTTTTTTTGGGAAAACTTTTTTTTTACTAAAAAAAATTCCAGAAAACGGACTTGCTTCAGCAGCACAATTCTGGTGCTGTAGTTGTAGGAGATGTCTCAAAACGTCATCAGGAGTCCCGACTAAACCCGTAAATGTAAGAAAATGTAAGAAAATGCATTTTTTATGAAAAACAATTTTTGCTAAAATGTCGTAAGGGGGGACCCTGTCGTAAAAATTCCAAAAAACTGACTTGCTTCAGCAGCACAATTCTGGTGCTGTAGTTGTAGGAGATGTCTCAAAACGTCATCAGGAGTCCCTACAAAACCTAAAAATGGCATAAAATGCTTTTTTTGGGAAAACTTTTTTTTTACAAAAAAAAATTCAAAAAACAGACTTGCTTCAGCAGCACAATTCTGGTGCTGTAGTTGTAGGAGATGTCTCAAAACGTCATCAGGAGTCCCGACTAAACCCGAAAATGGAAGAAATTAGAAGAAAATGCATATTTTACGGAAAAAAAATATTTTGCAAAATGTCGTAAAAAAAATTCAAAAAAACGGACTTGCTTCAGCAGCACAATTCTGGTGCTGTAGTTGTAGGAGATGTCTCAAAACGTCATCAGGAGTCCCGACTAAACCCGTAAATGTAAGAAAATGTAAGAAAATGCATTTTTTACGAAAAACATTTTTTGCTAAAATGTCGTAAGGGGGGACCCTGTCGTAAAAATTCCAAAAAACTGACTTGCTTCAGCAGCTTAATTCTGGTGCTGTAGTTGTAGGAGATGTCTTAAAACGTCATCAGGAGTCCCTACAAAACCCAAAAATGGCATAAAATGTTTTTTTGGGAAAACTTTTTTTTTACAAAAAAAAATTCCAAAAAACGGACTTGCTTCAGCAGCACAATTCTGGTGCTGTAGTTGTAGGAGATGTCTCAAAACGTCATCAGGAGTCCCGACTAAACCCGTAAATGTAAGAAAATGTAAGAAAATGCATTTTTTAAGAAAAACATTTTTTGCTAAAATGTCGTAAGGGGGGACCCTGTCGTAAAAATGCCAAAAAACGGACTTGCTTCAGCAGTACAATTCTGGTGCTGTAGTTGTAGTAGATGTCTCAAAACGTCATCAGGAGTCCCTACAAAACCTAAAAATGGCATAAAATGCTTTTTTTGGGAAACTTTTTTTTTACAAAAAAAAATTCAAAAAACAGACTTGCTTCAGCAGCACAATTCTGGTGCTGTAGTTGTAGGAGATGTCTCAAAACGTCATCAGGAGTCCCGACTAAACCCGTAAATGTAAGAAAATGCATTTTTTAAGAAAAACAATTTTTGCTAAAATGTCGTAAGGGGGGACCCTGTCGTAAAAATGCCAAAAAACGGACTTGCTTCAGCAGTACAATTCTGGTGCTGTAGTTGTAGGAGATGTCTCAAAACGTCATCAGGAGTCCCTACAAAACCTAAAAATGGCATAAAATGTTTTTTTGGGAAAACTTTTTTTTTACAAAAAAAAATTCCAAAAAACGGACTTGCTTCAGCAGCACAATTCTGGTGCTGTAGTTGTAGGAGATGTCTCAAAACGTCATCAGGAGTCCCGACTAAACCCGTAAATGTAAGAAAATGCATTTTTTAAGAAAAACATTTTTTGCTAAAATGTCGTAAGGGGGGACCCTGTCGTAAAAATGCCAAAAAACCGACTTGCTTCAGCAGTACAATTCTGGTGCTGTAGTTGTAGGAGATGTCTCAAAACGTCATCAGGAGTCCCGACTAAACCCGTAAATGTAAGAAAATGTAAGAAAATGCATTTTTTAAGAAAAACATTTTTTGCTAAAATGTCGTAAGGGGGGGACCCTGTCGTAAAAATGCCAAAAAACGGACTTGCTTCAGCAGTACAATTCTGGTGCTGTAGTTGTAGTAGATGTCTCAAAACCTCATCAGGAGTCCCTACAAAACCTAAAAATGGCATAAAATGCTTTTTTTGGGAAACTTTTTTTTTACAAAAAAAAATTCAAAAAACAGACTTGCTTCAGCAGCACAATTCTGGTGCTGTAGTTGTAGGAGATGTCTCAAAACGTCATCAGGAGTCCCGACTAAACCCGTAAATGTAAGAAAATGCATTTTTAACGAAAAACATTTTTTGCTAAAATGTCGTAAGGGGGGACCCTGTCGTAAAAATTCCAAAAAACTGACTTGCTTCAGCAGCACAATTCTGTTGCTGTAGTTGTAGGAGATGTCTTAAAACGTCATCAGGAGTCCCTACAAAACCTAAAAATGGCATAAAATGCTTTTTTTGGGAAAACTTTTTTTTTACTAAAAAAAATTCCAGAAAACGGACTTGCTTCAGCAGCACAATTCTGGTGCTGTAGTTGTAGGAGATGTCTCAAAACGTCATCAGGAGTCCCGACTAAACCCGTAAATGTAAGAAAATGTAAGAAAATGCATTTTTTATGAAAAACAATTTTTGCTAAAATGTCGTAAGGGGGGACCCTGTCGTAAAAATTCCAAAAAACTGACTTGCTTCAGCAGTACAATTCTGGTGCTGTAGTTGTAGGAGATGTCTTAAAACGTCATCAGAAGTCCCTACAAAACCTAAAAATGGCATAAAATGCTTTTTTTGGGAAAACTTTTTTTTTACAAAAAAAAATTCAAAAAACAGACTTGCTTCAGCAGCACAATTCTGGTGCTGTAGTTGTAGGAGATGTCTCAAAACGTCATCAGGAGTCCCGACTAAACCCGAAAATGGAAGAAATTAGAAGAAAATGCATATTTTACGGAAAAAAAATATTTTGCAAAATGTCGTAAAAAAAATTCTAAAAAACGGACTTGCTTCAGCAGCACAATTCTGGTGCTGTAGTTGTAGGAGATGTCTCAAAACGTCATCAGGAGTCCCGACTAAACCCGTGAATGTAAGAAAATGTAAGAAAATTTATTTTTTACGAAAAACATTTTTTGCTAAAATGTCGTAAGGGGGGACCCTGTCGTAAAAATGCCAAAAAACCGACTTGCTTCAGCAGTACAATTCTGGTGCTGTAGTTGTAGGAGATGTCTCAAAACGTCATCAGGAGTCCCGACTAAACCCGTAAATGTAAGAAAATGTAAGAAAATGCATTTTTTACGAAAAACATTTTTTGCTAAAATGTCGTAAGGGGGGACCCTGTCGTAAAAATTCCAAAAAACTGACTTGCTTCAGCAGCTTAATTCTGGTGCTGTAGTTGTAGGAGATGTCTTAAAACGTCATCAGGAGTCCCTACAAAACCCAAAAATGGCATAAAATGTTTTTTTGGGAAAACTTTTTTTTTACAAAAAAAAATTCCAAAAAACGGACTTGCTTCAGCAGCACAATTCTGGTGCTGTAGTTGTAGGAGATGTCTCAAAACGTCATCAGGAGTCCCGACTAAACCCGTAAATGTAAGAAAATGTAAGAAAATGCATTTTTTAAGAAAAACATTTTTTGCTAAAATGTCGTAAGGGGGGACCCTGTCGTAAAAATGCCAAAAAACGGACTTGCTTCAGCAGTACAATTCTGGTGCTGTAGTTGTAGTAGATGTCTCAAAACGTCATCAGGAGTCCCTACAAAACCTAAAAATGGCATAAAATGCTTTTTTTGGGAAACTTTTTTTTTCCCAAAAAAAATTCAAAAAACAGACTTGCTTCAGCAGCACAATTCTGGTGCTGTAGTTGTAGGAGATGTCTCAAAACGTCATCAGGAGTCCCGACTAAACCCGTAAATGTAAGAAAATGTAAGAAAATGCATTTTTTACGAAAAACATTTTTTGCTAAAATGTCGTAAGGGGGGACCCTGTCGTAAAAATTCCAAAAAACTGACTTGCTTCAGCAGTACAATTCTGGTGCTGTAGTTGTAGGAGATGTCTTAAAACGTCATCAGAAGTCCCTACAAAACCTAAAAATGGCATAAAATGCTTTTTTTGGGAAAACTTTTTTTTTACAAAAAAAAATTCCAAAAAACGGACTTTCTTCAGCAGCACAATTCTGGTGCTGTAGTTGTAGGAGATGTCTCAAAACGTCATCAGGAGTCCCGACTAAACCCGTAAATGTAAGAAAATGTAAGAAAATGCATTTTTTAAGAAAAACATTTTTTGCTAAAATGTCGTAAGGGGGGACCCTGTCGTAAAAATGCCAAAAAACGGACTTGCTTCAGCAGTACAATTCTGGTGCTGTAGTTGTAGGAGATGTCTCAAAACGTCATCAGGAGTCCCTACAAAACCTAAAAATGGCATGAAATGCTTTTTTTGGGAAAACTTTTTTTTTACAAAAAAAAATTCCAAAAAACGGACTTGCTTCAGCAGCACAATTCTGGTGCTGTAGTTGTAGGAGATGTCTCAAAACGTCATCAGGAGTCCCGACTAAACCCGTAAATGTAAGAAAATGTAAGAAAATGCATTTTTTACGAAAAACATTTTTTGCTAAAATGTCGTAAGGGGGGACCCTGTCGTAAAAATGCCAAAAAACCGACTTGCTTCAGCAGTACAATTCTGGTGCTGTAGTTGTAGGAGATGTCTCAAAACGTCATCAGGAGTCCCGACTAAACCCGTAAATGTAAGAAAATGCATTTTTTACGAAAAACATTTTTTGCTAAAATGTCGTAAGGGGGGACCCTGTCGTAAAAATTCCAAAAAACTGACTTGCTTCAGCAGCTTAATTCTGGTGCTGTAGTTGTAGGAGATGTCTTAAAACGTCATCAGGAGTCCCTACAAAACCTAAAAATGGCATAAAATGTTTTTTTGGGAAAACTTTTTTTTTACAAAAAAAATTTCCAAAAAACGGACTTGCTTCAGCAGCACAATTCTGGTGCTGTAGTTGTAGGAGATGTCTCAAAACGTCATCAGGAGTCCCGACTAAACCCGTAAATGTAAGAAAATGTAAGAAAATGCATTTTTTAAGAAAAACATTTTTTGCTAAAATGTCGTAAGGGGGGACCCTGTCGTAAAAATGCCAAAAAACGGACTTGCTTCAGCAGTACAATTCTGGTGCTGTAGTTGTAGGAGATGTCTCAAAACGTCATCAGGAGTCCCGACTAAACCCGTAAATGTAAGAAAATGTAAGAAAATGCATTTTTTTAAGAAAAACATTTTTTGCTAAAATGTCGTAAGGGGGGACCCTGTCGTAAAAATGCCAAAAAACGGACTTGCTTCAGCAGTACAATTCTGGTGCTGTAGTTGTAGTAGATGTCTCAAAACGTCATCAGGAGTCCCTACAAAACCTAAAAATGGCATAAAATGCTTTTTTTGGGAAACTTTTTTTTTACAAAAAAAAATTCAAAAAACAGACTTGCTTCAGCAGCACAATTCTGGTGCTGTAGTTGTAGGAGATGTCTCAAAACGTCATCAGGAGTCCCGACTAAACCCGTAAATGTAAGAAAATGCATTTTTAACGAAAAACATTTTTTGCTAAAATGTCGTAAGGGGGGACCCTGTCGTAAAAATTCCAAAAAACTGACTTGCTTCAGCAGCACAATTCTGTTGCTGTAGTTGTAGGAGATGTCTCAAAACGTCATCAGGAGTCCCGACTAAACTCGTAAATGTAAGAAAATGTAAAAAAAAATGCATATTTTACGAAAAACATTTTTTGCTAAAATGTCGTAAAAATTCCAAAAAACGGACTTGCTTCAGCAGCACAATTCTGGTGCTGTAGTTGTAGGAGATGTCTCAAAACGTCATCAGGAGTCCCGACTAAACCCGTAAATGTAAGAAAATGTAAAAAAAATGCATACTTTACGAAAAACATTTTTTGCTAAAATGTCGTAAGGGGGGACCCTGTCGTAAAAATTCCAAAAAACGGACTTGCTTCAGCAGCACAATTCTGGTGCTGTAGTTGTAGGAGATGTCTCAAAACGTCATCAGGAGTCCCGACAAAACCTAAAAATGGCATAAAATGCTTTTTTTGGGAAAACTTTTTATTTACAAAAAATTTTTTTAAAAACGGTCTTGTTTCAGCAGCACAATTCTGGTGCTGTAGTTGTAGGAGATGTCTCAAAACGTCATCAGGAGTCCCGACTAAACCCGTAAATGTAAGAAAATGTAAAAAAATGCATATTTTAAGAAAAACATTTTTTGCTAAAATGTCGTAAGGGACCCTGTCGTAAAAATTCCAAAAAACGGACTTGCTTCAGCAGCACAATTCTGGTGCTGTAGTTGTAGGAGATGTCTCAAAACGTCATCAGGAGTCCCTACAAAACCTAAAAATGGCATGAAATGCTTTTTTTTGGAAAACTTTTTTTCACAAAAAAAAATTCAAAAAACAGACTTGCTTCAGCAGCACAATTCTGGTGCTGTAGTTGTAGGAGATGTCTCAAAACGTCATCAGGAGTCCCGACTAAACCCGTAAATGTAAGAAAATGTAAAAAAAAATGTATATTTTACGAAAAACATTTTTTGCTAAAATGTCGTAAGGGGGGACCCTGTCGTAAAAATTCAAAAAAACGGACTTGCTTCAGCAGCACAATTCTGGTGCTGTAGTTGTAGGAGATGTCTCAAAACGTCATCAGGAGTCCCGACTAAACCCGTAAATGTAAGAAAATGTAAGAAAATGCATTTTTTACGCAAAACATTTTTTGCTAAAATGTCGTAAGGGGGGACCCTGTCGTAAAAATTCCAAAAAACGGACTTGCTTCAGCAGCACAATTCTGGTGCTGTAGTTGTAGGAGATGTCTCAAAACGTCATCAGGAGTCCCGACTAAACCCGTAAATGTAAGAAAGTGTAAGAAAATGCATTTTTTACGCAAAACATTTTTTGCTAAAATGTCGTAAGGGGGGACCCTGTCGTAAAAATTCCAAAAAACGGACTTGCTTCAGCAGCACAATTCTGGTGCTGTAGTTGTAGGAGATGTCTCAAAACATCATCAGGAGTCCCTACAAAACCTAAAAATGGCATGAAATGCTTTTTTTTGGAAAACTTTTTATTTACAAACATTTTTTTTAAAAACGGTCTTGTTTCAGCAGCACAATTCTGGTGCTGTAGTTGTAGGAGATGTCTCAAAACGTCATCAGGAGTCCCGACTAAACCCGTAAATGTAAGAAAGTGTAAGAAAATGCATTTTTTACGCAAAACATTTTTTGCTAAAATGTCGTAAAAATTCCAAAAAACGGACTTGCTTCAGCAGCACAATTCTGGTGCTGTAGTTGTAGGAGATGTCTCAAAACGTCATCAGGAGTCCCTACAAAACCTAAAAATGGCATGAAATATTTTTTTTGGAAAACTTTTTTTCACAAAAAAAATTTCAAAAAACAGACTTGCTTCAGCAGCACAATTCTGGTGCTGTAGTTGTAGGAGATGTCTCAAAATGTCATCAGGAGTCCCGACTAAACTCGTAAATGTAAGAAAATGTAAAAAAAATGCATATTTTACGAAAAACATTTTTTGCTAAAATGTCGTAAGGGGGGACCCTGTCGTAAAAATTCCAAAAAACGGACTTGCTTCAGCAGCACAATTCTGGTGCTGTAGTTGTAGGAGATGTCTCAAAACGTCATCAGGAGTCCCGACTAAACCCGTAAATGTAAGAAAATGTAAGAAAATGCATTTTTTACGCAAAACATTTTTTGCTAAAATGTCGTAAGGGGGGACCCTGTCGTAAAAATTCCAAAAAACGGACTTGCTTCAGCAACACAATTCTGGTGCTGTAGTTGTAGGAGATGTCTCAAAACGTCATCAGGAGTCCCGACTAAACCCGTAAATGTAAGAAAATGTAAAAAAAATGCATATTTCACGAAAAACATTTTTTGCTAAAATGTCGTAAGGGGGCACCCTGTCGCAAAAATTCCAAAAAACGGACTTGCTTCAGCAGCACAATTCTGGTGCTGTAGTTGTAGGAGATGTCTCAAAACGTCATCAGGAGTCCCTACAAAACCTAAAAATGGCATGAAATGCTTTTTTTTGGAAAACTTTTTTTCACAAAAAAAAATTCAAAAAACAGACTTGCTTCAGCAGCACAATTCTGGTGCTGTAGTTGTAGGAGATGTCTCAAAACGTCATCAGGAGTCCCGACTAAACCCGTAAATGTAAGAAAGTGTAAGAAAATGCATTTTTTACGCAAAACATTTTTTGCTAAAATGTCGTAAGGGGGGACCCTGTCGTAAAAATTCCAAAAAACGGACTTGCTTCAGCAGCACAATTCTGGTGCTGTAGTTGTAGGAGATGTCTCAAAACGTCATCAGGAGTCCCGACAAAACCTAAAAATGGCATAAAATGCTTTTTTTGGGAAAACTTCTTATTTACAAAAAAAAAATTTAAAAAACGGTCTTGTTTCAGCAGCACAATTCTGGTGCTGTAGTTGTAGGAGATGTCTCAAAACGTCATCAGGAGTCCCGACTAAACCCGTAAATGTAAGAAAGTGTAAGAAAATGCATTTTTTACGCAAAACATTTTTTGCTAAAATGTCGTAAGGGGGGACCCTGTCGTAAAAATTCCAAAAAACGGACTTGCTTCAGCAGCACAATTCTGGTGCTGTAGTTGTAGGAGATGTCTCAAAACGTCATCAGGAGTCCCGACTAAACCCGTAAATGTAAGAAAGTGTAAGAAAATGCATTTTTTACGCAAAACATTTTTTGCTAAAATGTCGTAAGGGGGGACCCTGTCGTAAAAATTCCAAAAAACGGACTTGCTTCAGCAGCACAATTCTGGTGCTGTAGTTGTAGGAGATGTCTCAAAACGTCATCAGGAGTCCCGACTAAACCCGTAAATGTAAGAAAATGTAAAAAAAATGCATATTTTACGAAAAACATTTTTTGCTAAAATGTCGTAAGGGGGGACCCTGTCGTAAAAATTCAAAAAAACGGACTTGCTTCAGCAGCACAATTCTGGTGCTGTAGTTGTAGGAGATGTCTCAAAACGTCATCAGGAGTCCCTACAAAACCTAAAAATGGCATGAAATGCTTTTTTTTGGAAAACTTTTTTTCACAAAAAAAAATTCAAAAAACAGACTTGCTTCAGCAGCACAATTCTGGTGCTGTAGTTGTAGGAGATGTCTCAAAACGTCATCAGGAGTCCCGACTAAACCCGTAAATGTAAGAAAATGTAAAAAAAAATGCATATTTTACGAAAAACATGTTTTGCTAAAATGTCGTAAGGGGGGACCCTGTCGTAAAAATTCCAAAAAACGGACTTGCTTCAGCAGCACAATTCTGGTGCTGTAGTTGTAGGAGATGTCTCAAAACGTCATCAGGAGTCCCTACAAAACCTAAAAATGGCATGAAATGCTTTTTTTTGGAAAACTTTTTTTCACAAAAAAAAATTCAAAAAACAGACTTGCTTCAGCAGCACAATTCTGGTGCTGTAGTTGTAGGAGATGTCTCAAAACGTCATCAGGAGTCCCGACTAAACCCGTAAATGTAAGAAAATGTAAAAAAAATGCATATTTTACGAAAAACATTTTTTTGCTAAAATGTCGTAAGGGGGGACCCTGTCGTAAAAATTCCAAAAAACGGACTTGCTTCAGCAGCACAATTCTGGTGCTGTAGTTGTAGGAGATGTCTCAAAACGTCATCAGGAGTCCCTACAAAACCTAAAAATGGCATGAAATGCTTTTTTTTGGAAAACTTTTTTTCACAAAAAAAAATTAAAAAAACAGACTTGCTTCAGCAGCACAATTCTGGTGCTGTAGTTGTAGGAGATGTCTCAAAACGTCATCAGGAGTCCCGACTAAACCCGTAAATGTAAGAAAATGTAAGAAAATGCATTTTTTACGCAAAACATTTTTTGCTAAAATGTCGTAAGGGGGGACCCTGTCGTAAAAATTCCAAAAAACGGACTTGCTTCAGCAGCACAATTCTGGTGCTGTAGTTGTAGGAGATGTCTCAAAACGTCATCAGGAGTCCCTACAAAACCTAAAAATGGCATGAAATGCTTTTTTTTGGAAAACTTTTTATTTACAAAAAAAATTCAAAAAACAGACTTGCTTCAGCAGCACAATTCTGGTGCTGTAGTTGTAGGAGATGTCTCAAAACGTCATCAGGAGTCCCGACTAAACCCGTAAATGTAAGAAAATGTAAAAAAATGCATATTTTACGAAAAACATTTTTTGCTAAAATGTCGTAAGGGGGGGGACCCTGTCGTAAAAATTCCAAAAAACGGACTTGCTTCAGCAGCACAATTCTGGTGCTGTAGTTGTAGGAGATGTCTCAAAACGTCATCAGGAGTCCCTACAAAACCTAAAAAATGGCATGAAATGCTTTTTTTTGGAAAACTTTTTTTCACAAAAAAAATTTCAAAAAACAGACTTGCTTCAGCAGCACAATTCTGGTGCTGTAGTTGTAGGAGATGTCTCAAAACGTCATCAGGAGTCCCGACTAAAACCCGTAAATGTAAGAAAATGTAAAAAAATGCATATTTTACGAAAAACATTTTTTGCTAAAATGTCGTAAGGGGGGACCCTGTCGTAAAAATTCCAAAAAACGGACTTGCTTCAGCAGCACAATTCTGGTGCTGTAGTTGTAGGAGATGTCTCAAAACGTCATCAGGAGTCCCGACTAAACCCGTAAATGTAAGAAAATGTAAGAAAATGCATTTTTTACGCCAAAACATTTTTTGCTAAAATGTCGTAAGGGGGGGACCCTGTCGTAAAAATTCCAAAAAACGGATTTGCTTCAGCAGCACAATTCTGGTGCTGTAGTTGTAGGAGATGTCTCAAAACGTCATCAAAACCTAAAAATGGCATAAAATGCTTTTTTTGGGAAAACTTTTTATTTACAAAAAAAATTTAAAAAACGGTCTTGTTTCAGCAGCACAATTCTGGTGCTGTAGATGTAGGAGATGTCTCAAAACGTCATCAGGAGTCCCGACTAAACCCGTAAATGTAAGAAAATGTAAGAAAATGCATTTTTTACGCAAAACATTTTTTGCTAAAATGTCGTAAGGGGGGGACCCTGTCGTAAAAATTCCAAAAAACGGATTTGCTTCAGCAGCACAATTCTGGTGCTGTAGTTGTAGGAGATGTCTCAAAACGTCATCAGGAGTCCCTACAAAACCTAAAAATGGCATGAAATGCTTTTTTTTGGAAAACTTTTTTTCACAAAAAAAAATTCAAAAAACAGACTTGCTTCAGCAGCACAATTCTGGTGCTGTAGTTGTAGGAGATGTCTCAAAACGTCATCAGGAGTCCCGACTAAACTCGTAAATGTAAGAAAGTGTAAGAAAATGCATTTTTTACGCAAAACATTTTTTGCTAAAATGTCGTAAGGGGGGACCCTGTCGTAAAAATTCCAAAAAACGGACTTGCTTCAGCAGCACAATTCTGGTGCTGTAGTTGTAGGAGATGTCTCAAAACGTCATCAGGAGTCCCGACTAAACCCGTAAATGTAAGAAAATGTAAAAAAAAATGCATATTTTACGAAAAACATTTTTTGCTAAAATGTCGTAAGGGGGGACCCTGTCGTAAAAATTCAAAAAAACGGACTTGCTTCAGCAGCACAATTCTGGTGCTGTAGTTGTAGGAGATGTCTCAAAACGTCATCAGGAGTCCCGACTAAACCCGTAAATGTAAGAAAATGTAAGAAAATGCATTTTTTACGCAAAACATTTTTTTCTAAAATGTCGTTAGGGGGGACCCTGTCGTAAAAATT
The DNA here is from genome assembly GCF_033978785.1 of Entelurus aequoreus. Lineage (NCBI taxonomy): Eukaryota > Metazoa > Chordata > Actinopteri > Syngnathiformes > Syngnathidae > Entelurus > Entelurus aequoreus. The sequence goes on from NW_026907971.1 coordinate 496,978, forward strand.
CCAAAAAACTGACTTGCTTCAGCAGCACAATTCTGGTGCTGTAGTTGTAGGAGATGTCTCAAAACGTCATCAGGAGTCCCTACAAAATCTAAAAATGGCATGAAATGCTTTTTTTTGGAAAACTTTTTATTTACAAAAAAAAATTTAAAAAACGGTCTTGTTTCAGCAGCACAATTCTGGTGCTGTAGTTGTAGGAGATGTCTCAAAACGTCATCAGGAGTCCCGACTAAACCCGTAAATGTAAGAAAATGTAAAGAAATGCATATTTTACGAAAAACATTTTTTGCTAAAATGTCGTAAGGGGGGACCCTGTCGTAAAAATTCCAAAAAACGGACTTGCTTCAGCAGCACAATTCTGGTGCTGTAGTTGTAGGAGATGTCTCAAAACGTCATCAAAACCTAAAAATGGCATAAAATGCTTTTTTTGGGAAAACTTTTTATTTACAAAAAAAAATTTAAAAAACGGTCTTGTTTCAGCAGCACAATTCTGGTGCTGTAGATGTAGGAGATGTCTCAAAACGTCATCAGGAGTCCCGACTAAACCCGTAAATGTAAGAAAATGTAAGAAAATGCATTTTTTACGCAAAACATTTTTTGCTAAAATGTCGTAAGGGGGGACCCTGTCGTAAAAATTCCAAAAAACGGACTTGCTTCAGCAGCACAATTCTGGTGCTGTAGTTGTAGGAGATGTCTCAAAACGTCATCAGGAGTCCCCTACAAAACCTAAAAATGGCATGAAATGCTTTTTTTTGGAAAACTTTTTATTTACAAAAAAAATTTTAAAAAACGGTCTTGTTTCAGCAGCACAATTCTGGTGCTGTAGTTGTAGGAGATGTCTCAAAACGTCATCAGGAGTCCCGACTAAACCCGTAAATGTAAGAACGTGTAAGAAAATGCATTTTTTACGCAAAACATTTTTTGCTAAAATGTTGAAGGGGGGACCCTGTCGTAAAAATTCCAAAAAACGGACTTGCTTCAGCAGCACAATTCTGGTGCTGTAGTTGTAGGAGATGTCTCAAAACGTCATCAGGAGTCCCGACTACACCCGTAAATGTAAGAAAATGTAAGAAAATGCATTTTTTTACGGAAAACATTTTTTGCTAAAATGTCGTAAGGGGGGGACCCTGTCGTAAAAATTCCAAAAAACGGACTTGCTTCAGCAGCACAATTCTGGTGCTGTAGTTGTAGGAGATGTCTCAAAACGTCATCAGGAGTCCCGACTAAACCCGTAAATGTAAGAAAATGTAAAAAAAATGCATATTTTACGAAAAACATTTTTTGCTAAAATGTCGTAAGGGGGGACCCTGTCGTAAAAATTCCAAAAAAACGGACTTGCTTCAGCAGCACAATTCTGGTGCTGTAGTTGTAGGAGATGTCTCAAAACGTCATCAGGAGTCCCGACTAAACCCGTAAATATAAGAAAATGTAAAAAAAATGCATATTTTACAAAAAACATTTTTTGCTAAAATGTCGTAAAAATTCAAAAAAACGGACTTGCTTCAGCAGCACAATTCTGGTGCTGTAGTTGTAGGAGATGTCTCAAAACGTCATCAGGAGTCCCTACAAAACCTAAAAATGGCATGAAATGCTTTTTTTTGGAAAACTTTTTTTCACAAAAAAAAATTCAAAAAACAGACTTGCTTCAGCAGCACAATTCTGGTGCTGTAGTTGTAGGAGATGTCTCAAAACGTCATCAGGAGTCCCGACTAAACCCGTAAATGTAAGAAAGTGTAAGAAAATGCATTTTTTACGCAAAACATTTTTTGCTAAAATGTCGTAAGGGGGGACCCTGTCGTAAAAATTCCAAAAAACGGACTTGCTTCAGCAGCACAATTCTGGTGCTGTAGTTGTAGGAGATGTCTCAAAACGTCATCAGGAGTCCCTACAAAACCTAAAAATGGCATGAAATGCTTTTTTTTGGAAAACTTTTTTTCACCAAAAAAAATTCAAAAAACAGACTTGCTTCAGCAGCACAATTCTGGTGCTGTAGTTGTAGGAGATGTCTCAAAACGTCATCAGGAGTCCCTACAAAACCTAAAAAATGGCATGAAATGCTTTTTTTTGGAAAACTTTTTTTCACAAAAAAAAATTCAAAAAACAGACTTGCTTCAGCAGCACAATTCTGGTGCTGTAGTTGTAGGAGATGTCTCAAAACGTCATCAGGAGTCCCTACAAAACCTAAAAATGGCATGAAATGCTTTTTTTTGGAAAACTTTTTTTCACCAAAAAAAATTCAAAAAACAGACTTGCTTCAGCAGCACAATTCTGGTGCTGTAGTTGTAGGAGATGTCTCAAAACGTCATCAGGAGTCCCTACAAAACCTAAAAATGGCATGAAATGCTTTTTTTTGGAAAACTTTTTTTTCACAAAAAAAAAATTCAAAAAACAGACTTGCTTCAGCAGCACAATTCTGGTGCTGTAGTTGTCGGAGATGTCTCAAAACGTCATCAGGAGTCCCTACAAAACCTAAAAATGGCATGAAATGCTTTTTTTTTGGAAAACTTTTTATTTACAAAAAAAAAATTTAAAAAACGGTCTTGTTTCAGCAGCACAATTCTGGTGCTGTAGTTGTAGGAGATGTCTCAAAACGTCATCAGGAGTCCCGACTAAACCCGTAAATGTAAGAAAGTGTAAGAAAAATGCATTTTTTACGCAAAACATTTTTTGCTAAAATGTCGTAAGGGGGGACCCTGTCGTAAAAATTCCAAAAAACGGACTTGCTTCAGCAGCACAATTCTGGTGCTGTAGTTGTAGGAGATGTCTCAAAACGTCATCAGGAGTCCCGACTAAACCCGTAAATGTAAGAAAATGTAAAAAAAATGCATATTTTAACGAAAAACATTTTTTGCTAAAATGTCGTAAGGGGGGACCCTGTCGTAAAAATTCAAAAAAACGGACTTGCTTCAGCAGCACAATTCTGGTGCTGTAGTTGTAGGAGATGTCTCAAAACGTCATCAGGAGTCCCGACTAAACCCGTAAATGTAAGAAAATGTAAGAAAATGCATTTTTTACGGAAAACATTT